>NW_026848366.1:0-233347 GCF_030435595.1 Desarmillaria tabescens | reverse complement strand
GTTGGAAGAAATGCGATGATGCGGGGTGAGGATGGAACCTACAACACGAGGGAGATAGTGGTAAGTAGAAGAGAAAAAGTTAAAGTCGTGCCATGGACATACCGGACCGGACCTCCCACGTGCCTCGCGTACACTTTTCTCTTCACCTTCTACTCCCATCTTCCCTCGACTTCAACATCCCTAACAGTTTGTAAGTCTCACGAGAGCAATCGTCCCTATTTGTAGGGCCATTTTTGATCCGAGACGACGCATCGACGTCCGGCGAGCAAGGCTCTGAGGATTGTAAGTCATTATTTTCACATCGGATTTATTGACTAAGTTTTATTTCAAAGTCGCATAGAGTTCTGACAAGATTCAAGCCTTGCGGAGCGAACAGCACATTGGGTAAGTATTATTTTGCGTATCTGAATGACGTACTCAGTAGTTGGTATAGATATGCTCTGAGACGATGTATCGCCTTCCGACAAGGAAGATCGCAAGTCTGCGTGAGTATTCTTTGATTCGTTACCGTCTTGCAGTGAGAGAGGGTGTGTCGAAGACTGGAGAATGAGGCAGTAAGTCGAGATTCAGGTCATTTTGAGATCCAATTTACTCATTTTTGTCTTCCAAGTTGAGTGGAAATGTCTGGGATCGAGCGAATGTGCGCCGCCTCATACGTTCTGAGATTGATTTTGGGCTGAGACGACAAATCGACGTCCGGTGAGTAATTGTAAGTGTGCTCAGGAGGGTTCTAGGAACGAATTGACTGACTTTTTGACAAGAATACTCATGGCACGGGATTGCACGCGGAATCACCTCATAAAAGGACGGGGAAAGTGCACACACGCACATGCGGGGAGGGCCTAAAAATAGCCCCAGACTGTGCGGATACGCGGGGGTTGGACTAACACCGAGTAGGACGATCCCCGAGAGTCGGCTTTGTGCGGACTGGAGACGTCCGAAATATTGATGGGGGTCCTGTTGTGTGAATAGCTGTCTTGGGCGAGTCCCAAGGCAGCAATTTTTTTTTTTCGACCTGCAGTTGTTGGAATAGAGGGTGTAGTTATGCTAGGACAAGTAGATCACATAATCCCAGAAAGCGGATTTCGCTCTAACTCACCCACACGAGAGTTTTATCGGTGAATGCGCGGCGCAATTTTCACAGAATAGCCATGTTCGGCGCGCTCTCGAGGCCCTGACGTGCACAGTCAATCCCATCAATTACTCCAGAGGGCAACTTTGACCATGACCCGAAATACACTATTAATGCTCGCACATATTGAACGGGTGTACTGAACATATTCTCGTATTCTCACTAACGAACGCTGTCCGCAACCGGAGCCTCAACCTCTTCTTCCTCCCTCGTCATGGGTTCCATAAAGTCCAAAATGAGATCCCAACTTTTGATGGGAGTCCCGCAATTTGTCAACGACGCCGATGAACACACCGCGCCACCCCTCTCACAGGATTCTTCTTGCCCTCTTGAAAGGAGCTGTGAGTACCGTCTGACGGATTATCCACTAATGAAGCTCACCTCTGCTTGGCCGACAGGTGCATGGGCAGCACTGCCCATTTACTCTCTTGCAGCAATGGCATAGTTCTATTCTGTCACCTAAAGAAAGATGTTATTCAAGTAAGGGCAGTAGTCATGCACTGTCATCAATGTGCGATAGCGACTGTGCTTACCCTATCTTTTTCCCGCAGATATCGCATGTTTTCGGATTCTGGATCCTCGTAGTAGCGACGCCACGTTCTTCGGACGAGGCCATCATAAAAATCAGTTTAGTTTCGACTCTGAAAGACTTAGCAAGGTCGTGACTGGTGAGGGATGTGATTTGAAGACCAGAGCTGCTAGACTCTTAAATACTATTAGCGGGCTCATAGTGGATGATGGTCTGGAGTTAAACGCGAGCACGTTGCCCGGGCCATTTGGACCAGCCCGGGTAGGTCGGGTTTGGCTGGGTATGTCGGGTCGAGGTCAGGTCACTACTCCGTGACCCGTCACCCACCCGGCACACCCGACTCACCCGACTCAACGTAACAGCTGAATTTATGTCTGCTTGCTACTTCCGCTGTCAGTGTATTCCTTTTATCCTTCGGAAACTTTTCTTTTTTGGTATTGTACAGCTGTACAGTTGTGTTAGCTAAGCCAGAAAAAAATCGTCAGTCAAATCTGGGACACACACACACACACACCTTCCATTATCAATATGCCTCAAGCAGCCGAACCTGATCCCCCTCTCGTAAAGGGCAAACATAGGCATATTGAGACAGAGCGTCATCGTCTTGGGGTTCAGCAAGCTGCCGAAGAACCTACTTCTTCCGTCTCATCACTCCCTTCCTCCATTAGGCGTGCGACGAAGAAGGCTAGGAACACGGTCAAGAAGGCTGGCTCGGCTGTCAAGAAGCTCACGCGACGCAAGAAAACAGCAACATCCGTGCAACCCGTGTAACCCGTTGCACGCCCGTGGCCCGTTGCACGGGTGATCCGGTTTGCTCGGGTACGGGACGGGTGCCAAAATTGTGACCCGAACTCGACCCGGACTGTTCACTAGGTTCCCACCTCCACCAATGAGCCCCGTATCAGCACATGTTTCTTGTTTGTAGAGCCTGTAATGGACGCGTATGCACACCTTTCACTGTCTTCTTTTCCCATTATTTTATTTCACTTGTGATTCTGAGCGGGTCAGACCCGTCTTTCGTGACTGAAAATCTATGACTCATAACCGCTGTCGAGACGTGTCTCTCAATACTTAAAAGAGTGCCACATCTTGCGAGGGCAAGTACGCATGTACCTTTGGCTGACTAGCCACGGGAACCGTGCGCAGATTATTCTCTCAAGTCCTGCATCGCCACTGTAGTGGGAAGGGTTTACAGGGACTGTTGGTCCTGCTCGGCGATGCGGCCAATACCTTTTTATATTCAGCTAATTCGACGTATGAACATCGATGACACAATGTAGATATTCGTGGATTTGTTGGGGTGAACATCGCCGAGGAACCCTTTTGTACCGGCTCTTCTTCATCGCTTTCCTCTGCGTCGTCGGTTGCCGCATTATTCTGAAACGCCCAATGTTAGGACGAGGCTAGAGGCGGAGGAAAGGAAAGGACTACTCACAAGTAATGGCGGCAACCTTAGATACTCCGGGTCTTCAAAGTCGTACTCATTGCTGTCTTCCCATGATGTATCAAGGGGCTCGTCTCCTGATTCGGACACTTCGTCGGGATATTCCTCCTTGCCCCTTTCATCCTCCCAACTGTCTTCGAGGTCATAATAGTCCTCTGAATCGTCGTCACTGTTGTCGTCGTCGAAGCCATGAACCTGCTCCATGCGAACGCGAAACCCTGCTGCTGTACGACAGTGCTTGTCACACGGCACACAGTAGTGATGATTCGGTGCAGTGACACAGTGCTACGAAAGGAACACGTTAGTTTGGTCGACAAGCGCGGAGATGTAACAACTTACACGACGAAGAATTTGGCCATTCAAAAATTGACGGCCACATCTCCAACATTCCGGATGGTCGTTGGAGTTCATAATGTGCTCCGCTCGTTGCCGTTTATCGAAGAAGTACTCGTCGCACAGGGCGCAGTACACTCCGTCCATGCATATCATATCAGTAGACATGACGATAGATGATAATAGTTGTTTGGTTCGATGGTGGTTGTTGTTGGTTGTTCAAAGTGTGTTAATGTGGGGATCCAGGTAGAGGGAGGCCTCCGTTTTATACATTTTGTCGGTAGGCGCGTGTTTTGGCACGTCTTAGACATAGCGTCCGGAGAAACCAGTTCCGGTTCTTCGAATATGGCCCCTCGAGTTAAAAGGAGGCATTTTTTGGTTCCACGGAATTATCGTCTGCGATCGGTCAAAAGGGGCTATTGCTATCGGACACAGTTTCATAGGGCGGTGAATCCTTGTCCGGCGGGAGCTATGAGCAAGCACTGCGGTGTGATTACTTATGCTCGAGGAATGATGACGACGTGTAGAATGAGATTCTCCGTAGCGACTCGATTGCTTCTGTGCCTCCATACCAACGCAGGTCTCACTGATACGTCGAAGAGGAGGTCGATCCGGCGAAACAATGTTCCAAAACCACCGGTTTCTCCGCGGTCGAGAATCTCTGTCAACAGATGGGTGAGCGTGCAGTGAGAAAATGAAGTGCACGGTACGAACTTGTTGAGGATCTGATGTTAGCCTAAAAGGAAAGCGAGCGAGCGCTTCAAGGGGGCAGTATCTGAAGCCACAAAGACAGCAGCAGCAGGTATTCTATGTAATGCATGAGCAATCCATCTTTACGAACAAACTGAGGCAGGAAGGCCTACCTTGCGAGGTGACTCAGTATCGCTCTTGCGTCCATAATTTCCCTCAGCAGCGCGACAACTTCGCAGCGACAGCATCCATGCATAACTTCAGGGTCTCGTGCAAGAATGTCGTGATTGTCGGTCCAATGGCAGCAGTTTTGACTGGATCCAGGTCGAAGCCTTCCTTCAGAAATGGTAGAACAAATCCTGCAGCCTCATTCGGCGTCTCGAGGACAATGTCTTTCGAATACCGCGCTGTCTGCTGTCCTGGAAGGCTCTTCACGGATGTCATCGTTGGGCATGGTGGAACTTAGCGTCGAGGCAGTAGCCTTCTCGACAACATAGGAGGAAAATGCTGTCGCTGAGGGTGAGATCAGGATATTAGGTAGGGGTATACGACGTACCGTCGTTCCCTGCACCGTTTGCCTTATCCAAAACTCTGAATGAGCATACACTGGTCATGATAATTCCGTCGAAATCCCCCTACATGGTTCCCAACGAGAGCTCACTGGTGACATTGGTGAGCAGCATCTCGAGTACTAGGATCAGAGTGCGTGTTTTGTTACAATAAAAGCGGCTTCATGATGGTCCTGGCGACTGCCGGACGACGGTATCAGATTGCAAAGAAAGAGAATGTTGGTAGTGGACGTCATGGTGGTCGGCGGCAAAGAGCGGGACAGGGTAATGTGACCTTGATCATCGACCATCACGACGTCGACGGCTCGCTCTCGTTGTCGTCCAGGACGATTCCTCCCCCAAAGACGAAGACTACGTTCCATGGTACGTATTTAATTCGTGTTGACGAGATACTGCTCACCCTGCTGCAGTAGCGTCCAAATTCTCGAACGCCTGCGGCAGCCCTGCAGCAGCCAGGTGCTAGATATCGACGAACGGGTTCTCCTTGAATATCTTTGGCAGTTTTGGACGACATACCGTGAAGATTTCTGTTGCTCTAATCCGAGCTCGATGTCCTATGACTGGAATCAGTAACGTCAACTACGACAAAACGTCAGGAACTAAAAAGATGGCCGAGATAGGAAAAGAATATCTCATCGTTGGCAAGAATGATATTGTACGTCCACTACCATGTTTCTGTAGCACTTCACTCTTACTGCATTCAATAGAGAAACTGCTGAACACGACTATCACTATAGCTGGAGTCATCATTACCTCTACGAGTCATTAGAATGTCCATTTCATGCGGAATTCTTGATAGAGCGGCAACTACACATTGTTATATCGGAAGGTGATAACTAGGAATCAACACCGCTTAACTGCAAGGCATTAGGTTTTCCAGTCTTACAGTTTACAGTTTAAAGGGCGCTAGAGTCAGCTTCCCGTTTCAATAAACAACGAATACCATTTCTCTCTTATCCGACTACTAGCCTCTATCTGACATGAATGCAAGAATCAATTTCGTCCAGAAGCTACACATAAATACGACGCTCCTCCGGTTCGTGATACGGGTAGGCAACAATTGCAACATCGAAGCCCCCAGCTTTCATCTTATGCAACCGCCTGAGATCATCATCAGTCCAATCACAGAACGTGTCCACACCATAATCTGAAAATGTCGAGGTGACCTGGAACTTCCTCAACGAGGATGCTCGCCGCGCCTCAATCATGTCCACCATCTCTTGATTAAAAAAGAAAACCCGGGACCACTCATACCAAAGAACTAGATCGAACGTGATGCTCTCTAGACGTGGGACGAGCTCAGGCGACTCTAATAGATGGCGGAAGAGACTCTGCACGCTGTCATCGTCGCTAATATGCCAATCGCGCGCCCTGACTCGGACGCTGAAAGAGGCTAGAGCAGGTGATAATCGGAAGATGGGAAGTAAACTTTCATTCAGATGGACGTCGGAAATGGACAAATGGGTAAGAGTGTGGCACTGTGAGTGGGAGAGAAGATCATGGAAATCTCCTAAGCAACCTGCAATGTCCTCGAGAGTTCGAAAGAGGTTGGCGTGCTTCAGTTGCGGAAGGGAGAGACTATGGAATAAGGTCTCCTCGCAGCCTGAGAAGTACGTGATAGCTGGTTTCGATATACGCGGCCAGGCGGCGTGCGCTCCAACACAATGATATGATGTATGAAATTCTGTTAATTTTGGGGAATGATGCAGTAGGCTGATGAAATACGTGTGTATCGCATCCGATGCATGCCAATGCCTCCTTTGGTCTTTAAAGGTCTCGAGATTGGCATACGAGACGGGAACAAGTGTAGTAGGACCTAGACCAACCAGAGTCATCCGCTTCAGTTTCGGCGTGTGTTCGAATGCATCAATGAGATCAGGGCTTGGCCCTGGATGGTTATAGTCGCGCTGAATGTAGCACTCCTCCAATTGCACGAGTCGCCCACGAAGACAGGCGAGATGAGACGGTTCCTGATGACCGAGGGTATGATAGATCTTTGACCAGCGCTCTGCATGAGCAGCCACTTGTTCCCACATGGCCCACTGGAACGGTTCCTCCGCACGGTAGGACATGAGGAATTCGATATCCAATACGTGTTGGCCCGATCGAGATAGCACCGTTCGAAGCATTGAGATAGGATCCCTCTTTCCCCTCAATTCGTCCAAGTCGCCATTAAAGTCAATGTCTATCTTTGACCACATCGCAGGACACATGGAAGTCGACACGGATCGCCATGACCTGCAGACCTGCGAAATGGTCCAGGAATGGTGCCGTATGTCGAAAATGCAACACGAAGTGTCCAGACTTGAAGCGCGTGAGAAAATTTCTATGAGAATCTCGGCGGGAACTTGGTGCTGGGCGGGCGCTGGCGCCGATGGACTTTCAGGAAGGGCAAGTTCGACGCGTGGGTGCTGGTACGACGACTGGGAAGGGTCATCGGGATTTGGAAATACGCATAGAGGATCGTGCTCAGCGCCGCCTTTGCATTGGAATTGACGCTTCTGAATGAGAAAATTAAGCTTAAGGCAAAAGCGAAGGAATACATCACTACTTACGTCCAAGGAGACATCATTAGCCATAAGGAATCGGGATGCAGGTAAGTGCCTGGAAATTCGCTTAGACTAGAGAGTACGATTGAGTATGACTAAAACAGAACGTATAAGGACGAAGACACCGTGAAAGAGTCACCGTTGTAGGTAGAACTAAGAAAAGGGAAAAATGCGGTGGGAATCTTCCTCGGTATTTGCCGATATTAGCTTTTTTAACCAAGTTTGGTCTCCCTTCAATCTCCCTTGGTGCGCCATATCTTACCTTTTGACCATGGCGTCTGTGGCATATTCCTCAAAACTGCAGGTGCTGAATGTACCTTGTGAGTAAGGTCTGTCCTTCGAACGTGCTGATGTTTACTGTGATTCAGCTTAACTATGGTCTATATATATGAAGGAAGCCGAGCATAGTCAAGATTCCGTTCATCAGCCCAAAGGGGTCTGATTTTATGATTTCTTATCAGCTGATCGGTACAAGTATGTCGTGATGGCCCCTTTTTCCAGTTAACCTCTGACCTCAACTTGTAACGGAGGGACAGTCACATCTTTGCTACGATCATGGCCGGTACCAACAAGTCCACTCGCAAGGCTCCCAACCTTCACCCAACAGGAAGATGCAGACACCCTTTCCTCGAACGAGATGGCTGGGGAGACGAAGAGGGTGTTGATATTCCAGTCCCAGTATCATTCTTTCTACCTTACTCACATTCTTTTTCTAACACATTCGTAGTTCAATGAGCTGACGATGTGCGAGCTCTCTGCCACGATACGCGATAAACCCAACTGGTGGGAGAAATGCAAGGATCCAGCAATTCGTGCTAAGTGGAAGGAGGAAGCCGCAACCCAAGCGGGGAGTTACCAGTGTCGGCCGCTTCAGGAAGACGAGATAGACTATGTGCTCGATGAGCTTGAAGGATACGCTGCTGTTCGAGATTCAGATACTGGAATTGAGGTGAGTACATGTTTTCCCCCTTTCGTTTTACTGCTAATGAACTATGTGATAGCCATCTTGCTATCGTCGAATCTGGCAGTCAGACAGCCTAATCGAAAACACCCTTCGGGAATCCCTTATATCCTCTGTAGCACCCCTTGAGAATGTCCCCGACGCTGAAAAAGACTGGCATCCACGAGCAAACGAGCAAGTTTTGGACCTCGTCCATCCCTCCCTTTACTGTATCGTTTACAACCGTACCCTCATTCGGAACGCCGATGGATCAGCTGTTCCCCTTCGATGCGAACTCTCTGAGGATGACGACTCAGACTCTGATTACACCATCTCGTTGCATTTTTCCTGGCTTTCTACAGACTTTCTCATCTCGCCGGATGGTAAGAGCGCCAAGAGTTTAGGATATATTAATAACATCCATCCGAGAAATGATACTGCGCTACACGCCATCATCGAGACACTCGTCGCGCGCTTCACCCCACTATGGTCACGCGTACTCGCCGAGTCTAAAGAAGATTACAAACTCCCATTACGGACTCTTACACACTACGATTGGGACCCTACAGAGTGGGATTATAATCGGGACCACCGTCTACCGGAGGACCCGACTGACGAGGATTACGAGGCGCACGATGAAGCTTGGAAAGTGATACGTACAATGCAATACCCCCGTTTGTTGGAGCGTTACCATCCCGATGGTCTGGGCTTCCCAAAACCAATGGACCTCAATGGGAGAAAGCTCCAGGTCATCGTCAAGCTTGCGAACATCCTCTTGGTGCGTGTATTCCCTCTCGAATCTTCCTGCTTTGACGCGTCGCCCAGACACCAGAAAAACCTGTCTACGAAGGCGGATCCTGGCATGTCGAAGGCATGAAGAACGAATGTATCGTCTCCACGGGGATCTACTATTACGACCAAGAGAACATCTCGCAGAGCAAGCTTTCTTTCCGCGTGAGCGTCGCAGAGCCAGAGAGCTATGACCAGGATGACGAGGACGGGACTATGGCCGTCTGGGGCTTATCTCGGTAAGCACAGGCCATTGCACTGCTAAGTGAAGCCTCGAATTTCTTCCTTAACTCACAGGGACGAGCCGTTGAACCAAGTCATCGGAAGTGTATCCACCAAAGCGGGCCGTTGCATCGCGTTTCCGAACATGTACCAGCACTGCGTGTCGCCATTTTCCCTTCTGGATCCCTCAAAACCGGGGTATCGAAAGATCGTTGCGCTCTTCCTGGTTGACCCCGAGCTTGAGGTCCCAAGGCCGTCTACGACAACCGTGCCGCCTCAGCGCCGGGACTGGTGGTCGCAAGAGCTGCTTGAGCTGGCGGAGGAAGGTGATAGTCTGTTGGGACGCCTACCTACGGAGTTGTTGGATCTCATTTTGGACTTTATGGAACTTATGACGAGGGAGGAAGCAGAGGAGTTGAGGCTCCGGCTGATGGATGAGCGGACGGCGTTCGTTAGTGAGAATAATGAGAATATGTTCGATACTCCGTTCAATATGTGCGAGCATTAGTGTAATTTCATTAGTATTCATGTTCTTGAATGGGATCTTGTAGTCTGGTATCGAGCGTACAAACATACATATGGTAAATCGAAAGATATAGAATGCACCTCTACTCAGAAGCAGAGAGGATAGGAAACGCATAAAGGGAAGAAAGAAGACAGATTGGTACCATAAAGATAAAAGAAAGTCGATCCGGAAGCCTAACCAGTAACCCAGCAACGCAGGAGTCAATGATAACCTCAGTGCACAAAGCCTTCTCTCCCGAGTTTCTTCATGAAGTCCAGCTGTTCAGATATCGAGCCCAATCACTGTCCAGCCTAAGGATTGTTACTGTTAGAAATTTCAATACAACGGCGGAGAGACATACTCCGTGCATGCATTGGGTAGTGTACCATCGTTGTTGAAGTTTGCGGAGCTCGTCCACAAGAGAGAAGAGGTGGGCGTCAGGTCGTCATTGAGTAGCTTGCCATGGTCATAGGAAGGAAAGCTCTGTTGGGAAGGTATGTCTGCTTGTGGGTTAATAATAAATGGCCATACTCCATTCGTCGACGATTCGGGGGCTGCAGCTGCGGTGGATGACACTGGAGGGTCTGACGGCCCATCACAATTTGCCGAAGTCAGTTCATAGAGAATATCCCTAGTATCGGACAATGGCATTAGCGGTTGGAGATAGGAGATGCTTGTACCTGCTTACGACAGTAATCCTGCATAATGGTACCTAGTGCATTCCCCTTCAGGATCGATGATAAATGTCGAGAGTGTAAATACTCGTACCCGTTTTCCATATCCGCAAGGACTTCCATGCACTTTAGCACGTCGTCCATCTCCCTCCTGGATCCGACATCAGGCCTATTTTTTCCCCACATGTTAAATAGCAGGACGATCGCAGCGTTGAATGTCAATAACTACATACCAGTAGAGATGAGACTGTAATATTGCGCGAGGTTACACGTCACTCACCCCAGCTACAGGGAATATCATTCCACTCCGACAGCTCTGGATATGAGCGACCCGGGAGTAAGAACGGGCCGCGTTGGTGCATATGGCTAGAGACGGAAAGCGGGCCTTTGACGGATCATGTTCTGGCGCCGTGATGAAAGGTCTATGAATCAGCATCTGTACGTGGTAGTACGAAAGATGTAGTGCAGCGGATTGGTTGAAATGCATGAGGTTCTCTCGGGCCGGGTCCCATCGCACTGGATTGGATTGAATGGTGGTAGTGAGTTGGGGCGCTGAGGGGAAATTAAATACGTACGGTGTTCCGGGAGGGAGTCCATCCATTTATTCAGTCCCGAATCGAGCTCCACAACGATTTGTTGTTCCCAGTTTTCGTCTAGCAGTTTGAGTATGACTTTGGAGTGGCGGATGGAGTACTGGACAATAGTCAGGTTGGAGGAGGAGACGGAAAGGAAAGGAAGGTACATACGATTGTTCGTAAACAGATCACTAGCAAGCGGGTTAATCGCAGATGGTAATTGAAATATGATACTGCGGAGGGTTGTCCTGCTGGTTGCGTGAACATCTGCTGAGGGTCCGAATGTTCCCAGTATTCGTCATCGCACTCAGTCGGCAGGGCAACATCGATACTAGAAGGTATGTCAAATAACGGGAAGAGGGAACGGATGCAAGAAATAATACTCTTCATCATAGATCATACACGGGCGACCTAGTGCTGAACTGAGTAATCTGTCCATACTCACTAGGCACCTAAAAAGACCATCAGGTACAATCGATTAATCACCAGCATGCCTCTTACCAAAAAGCGCGTTTCCATAGCTCTCCTTCCGCAGCTTTTGTACGGTCGCCGGGCCGTTTCCTATGGGCACCTGCATCCTGTGCTATTCGGAGGCCTATGCCCACGGTTATCCAGGCTTGGTGTGGCACTGATGATCCTAACACGAAATAACCAAGGAGCTAGGATAGACTCAAACGGTGAGAATATCTAACCCAGCAGGAGAAGTCACTCACACAGCAAAGTTGCGCATCAAGCAGAGAAGGCGCATTCATTCCGGGATAGGCCCTGTTCATACCAATAACTTGATTCGCCCACTTCCAACCACTCGACAGCTTTGAGGTTTCGTCAACTAATACTCGAGGATCGTCTGAGTATCTGGACGCCACCGCACATACGGCCAGTAGGACAGCAGCAAACGAGGCGTCTTTGAAGTGACGTCCATCTATTACCGATCTCTCCAAAGTTGGTCGGTGTAGCAGAGGGAAAAAGATGTTGACGCGCGTAAAGTACAGGTCAATCAGTGATGTCAATAAATCGTCCTCTGGGAAAGAGAACAAAGAGTATTGAGCGAGGTATCGTGATGGGTCATGCCAAGGGCGGATACACCAAAACTCTGGCCTCATCGATGTGAAATTCTGCACGTCGTGTAAGGTACCGGGGCGCCATAGTTTGCAATCAAGAGCAGTCTGTACTAGATGGGCACTGCTGGACTTGCCATGGAACCTGTATCCTAGAACGTATCCTTGAAATCGCTCCAGATTGCTTTCTAGAGCTGCATCAATATCGCTCTCATCCGATAAGGAGGGGGCATCGGAGTCACTGACATCCCTGCTATAAGATTGCAGGAGTTCCGTTATGACGCTGGAACGAGGGTCCCCCTCCTCGAGTTCCTTGTCCAAGTCCGTTTCAGGTGGAAGTATCTGTTAGGCTATTACCCTTTTTGTTTTGTCATGAAGGGAACAAGTGTACTTACCTTACGCAGAAGCTGTTCCATTGCTTCGGCCTTACTCTCCAACTGATTGATGTATCTAGGGCTCGGAGTTATATTCAATACACCTCATAGTAGAGAAGCACCAGACGAACAGCATAGATGATGCACCCTGAAAGGAGCCGTGAGTACCGTCTGACTGATTATCCACTAACGAAGCTCACCTCTACTTGGCCGACATAGGTGCACTGCAAATTTCCTTTCTTGCAGCGAGTGCATGATTTACCAGGAAAAGAACTTGAAGACCTGTCACCTAAAGAAAGATGTTTTCAATTTCCTGCCAACTCGAGGACGCGGCATACATCGAACTTGAGAAGGGCAGTAGTCATGCACTGTTGTCAATGCGCGATAGCGACTGTGCTTACCTTTCTTTTTCCTGCAGATATCGCACGCTTTCAGATTCCGGATCCTCGTAGTAGCGATGCCGCCTTCTTCGGACCAATACGAGGCCATCATAAAAATCAGTTTCGTTTCGACTCTGAAAGACTTAGCAAGGTCGTGGCTGGTAGGGGGACGTGATTGAAGACGAGAATAAGGAACGACTCTAACGGCCGGGGGGCTGCTAGACTCTTAAATACCATTAGCGGGATCATAGCGGATGATGGTCTGGAGTTAACGCGAGCACGTGCCCGGGCCATTTGGAGTTGCTGACACGAACCTCTGTACGTGCGCTTGATCACCTCCGCGCGCGGTTCCTACCTCCACCAACGAGCCTCGTATCAGCACATGTTCCTTGTTTGTAGATGACTGTAATATACACGTATGCACACCCCTCACTGTCTTCTTTTCTCCTTATTTCCCTTGTGATTCTGACCACCACATCCACTCGTGTACATGGTGAACAGCAACACGGCGCAGCCCAGAGACGTCCACAAACCGCTACGCCGCCCTCTACAAGCATCCGCGACACTCCCCAAAGAGACCCTCCATCTCCCCAACGGCGTGTTCTTGATCGATGATGCAACACCCTCGGCGCCTCCATCCACATCCACACTCCCTTCAGTACACTGCCTGGCCATCCTCCCATCCCACCAACAATCGATTCCCGCCTACACAATGTACTCCGTCACCCCTAGACGCATCCTTCACCGGTGGGATCATCCACGTCTCCACCCCTCGGTCACTCCCTCTCTCCCCGGGTCGATGAACGGATCGACGTCACCCGCTGCTTCAGCTTGTGGGCGCGTTCAAGGACGAGGAAAGCATTACCCTGTTGCGATGCAGTAATCAGTACGTGTTGAGGATAGAACAGCTCAGTCAGTCACTCGTAGTGATAGTGAACGGCTGTATTAGATACGCTACCTGTTGAGGATAGAACAGCTAAAAGTATGTAGCGTAAGAAATACGTAGGTGAAGATAATATGAATGGTATACACACCTCAGTCAGTCACTCGTAGTGATAGTGAACGGCTGAGGTGCATAGAGGGGTAAAACGATAGGTATATCCAACGAAAGTAAAGGGGTTGTAAAACTATATATAGAAGGTAAGTTCAAAGAAGAAATAGTACGGACGTATACGGGCTATGGTTGAATCCTCGACAGTACGAGTCCTGTACATATCACAAACCGGACGTACCATCTCCCATTCCAAGTCGATGTACGGACGCTTGTCGTTTCCCACGTGGTTCGTATGCCGACTGCATTGCTGTCTGCGGTGCATTGGCATGGACGTGGATATACTATCTTCTTGCGTCGTTGTCGTTGCATCCCGCTGCCGTTGAGTCTAGCAGGAAACGAGCGTTAGTACAAGTCCTGTATGAATCAAGCGGGAACCTACCCTCTCCGACTCCGACTCCGACTCCATTTGGAACGAACGCTTGTTGTTCGCCATTCAAGTTGAGCACACTGGACGTCGTCTTCAGTTGACTTCCAGAGTCGAGGATGAAGAAAGCATTACCTTGCCCAGTCGTCGTGCCTGTCCTGGAGTCTAGTAGGAAAGTAAATGTCAGTACAAGCACTGTAGAAATAGCAAACGAATGCGTACCGTATCCAAATCTTCCCTGCTGACCTTCGCTCGGAGTTGACGCAAGGATGCTTGCCGTGTCGTTAGGTTGGTGAGTCGTGCATACCAAAGGCCGTCGTAAGCCCAGTCGGGTCCGAGGAATCCTTTATCTGAGTGCGACGCGGTGGTGGTGGCAGTCGTATACGCCTTGTTTAGAGTCTAATTAGGAAACAAACCTTGGTCAAAGTACTGTAGAAATGAAGAACCGGGGGGGCACCATCTCGAATTTCCGCTGTCTTGAATCTATAGGTCCTAAGGTTGAGGTAGGTTGCCGGCTGATTCACGAATATACTAATCCCGATTAGTAAACGGCCAAGGCAACAGATCCTGTTCACATACCCGTTCACTGCGGCATGCTGCTCGCCTGCATCGTTGCCTAGTCATCTTGACAAAAGCTGAGATAGCCCATTAGTACGTACACTCTACAAGACTCAAACAGCCGTTACCTTCTGTACGAAGAGAAAAGAAACCTACTTCAAAAGCAAGTGAGTTCATGAACAGGAAAAGAAGGAGAACCAAACAAGCCCTTGCCTCGAGCGTCGAGCTCTGTGGTCGTAGTGCGAACAGACCTTGTGGTGTGACAAGGTCACGAATGAACCAACATGTTCGACCGGTCCAACACCGGCATCACTCTTGATGGCGTAGGGCATAGCACGAGAGGGATAAATCTACGAGGCGAGAAAATATGCGGAGGAGAGGAGGGACGGAAGAGGAATGGGGAGATGGGAATCGAAGCCCATCCCTCCCCTCCTTTTATACTCGAGATGTCTGGCGGAGATCAAAGTCAACAGCAGAATACGATAAACAGCAAAGATCATAGACTTACCATTTCGCGTCCAGATTCCGAAGTATCCAAGCTCGCATCCGCACTATTGGCATATCATTGAAACAATTCACTCAGCGCCGCATTTGTTTTCCAGGGCTGGAGGCGTGGCAACGTGAGGACTGATTCACAGCAGTCTTCTCGTGCTCTTCGCCGTTGCCCGTCTCCTGAGAAATGGCACCAGTCAGAATTCGGAGCTTATGCGCGAGAAGAAGAACGAAATGATGTAGGCGAACCTCGGACTCGGAGCTTTCGAAACATCTTTCATAGTGATAATCTTCGCTTATTGCGTGAATACCGTCGTCTGCAATGCGAGGAAGAGAGCGAGAACAGTTGTGTACTCTGTAGATAGTATGTACACTGAAATACATGATAAGCCAAGTTTCTGTGCAGACCAAAACGGGACGAGAGGAAACGGCACTCAGAAGTAGAATTCACGGTGTGCTCAGGGTCGTACTTCGCAGACCTGAAAAGGAAATCGATCGCTCTATAGTTGAAAATGAGCTAGGAGATGCACTGGGATGATGGAATCAGCGGCAGATAACGCGGAGAACTGTTAAACGCGTACGACGTTCCAGATTCTCGTGGCGTAGTCTGCACTTGAAACCTTCCAAAAGACAAGTGATTTGTGCAGACGTCATTGCGTTGATATTTGGGAACCACGTCTTCGAAGCGGAGACGTCGAGGCAAGTCGCATTCCAGACGTTACAAGATTTTCGGGAAGTTTTTGATTCCGTGTCTCTGGATGCGGACTATATCAAAAATTGAGAAACACGAAATATCAGAGATGGTTGACTGACATCGGTTGCGTTGTCCGGTTTCTTCCAAGTTTCGGGATAGCTCAAAGGCACCGTCACTTGTAGTGATGGACTACTTTCCGTGGCATCGGATGGAAATCCTGTCTTGCCACAGACTGCCGAATATACTGCCTCAGCATGATAAGCGTCGGGGGCACAAGCGAGGCGTGGTTACAGTACTGTATCACTTTATAACAGCTGAAATGTGTCAGAATCATTTCTAGAACTAGGGAAGCACAGGAAACAGCGGAGGCAAGTCAATACGACTTACCGTTCGAACGACGAATGGACGTCAAAGGCCAGGCACGTTCCAACACGAGGCGCAGTCCCCAAAAACGGATGACAGGTCAATCAGGGTCTGCGCTGCGACGTTATAGAGGTCTTGAAGAGCTTTCGAGAGGTTGGGGGTCGAGTAGGTCTTTGTCCAGCGGTAGCACGACGTGATATCAAATAAATGTAACTTGCTGTCAAATAAAAACAAAGTGAGCTTTTGAAACGGAGAAAATTGAGGGAACGACACTTGATAGCGGAATTTCGGGGATTGATACATTCATTTGCTCGAACACAAAGAGTGCGAAACGACGGAGACCTGTGAAAAAGCGAACATGTCAAATGAAAGGAATCCATTTGAAAGTTGGAAGAAATGCGATGATGCGGGGTGAGGATGGAACCTACAACACGAGGGGATAGTGGTAAGTAGAAGAAAAAGTTAAAGTCGTGCCATGGACATACCGGACCGGACCTCCCACGTGCCTCGCGTACTTTTCTCTTCACCTTCTACTCCCATCTTCCCTCGACTTCAACATCCCTAACAGTTTGTAAGTCTCACGAGAGCAATCGTCCCTATTTGTGGGGCCATTTTTGATCCGAGACGACGCATCGACGTCCGGCGAGCAAGGCTCTGAGGATTGTAAGTCATTATTTTCACCTCGGATTTATTGACTAAGTTTTATTTCAAAGTCGCATAGAGTTCTGACAAGACTCACGCCTTGCGGAGCGAACAGCACATTGGGTAAGTATTATTTTGCGTATCTGAATGACGTACTCAGTAGTTGGGTATAGATATGCTCTGAGACGATGTATCGCCTTCCGACAAGGAAGATCGCAAGTCTGCGTGAGTATTCTTTCGATTCGTTACCGTCTTGCAGTGAGAGGGTGTGTCGAAGACTGGAGAATGAGGCAGTAAGTCGAGATTCAGGTCATTTTGAGATCCAATTTACTCATTTTTGTCTTCCAAGTTGAGTGGAAATGTCTGGGATCGAGCGAATGTGCGCCGCCTCATACGTTCTGAGATTGATTTTGGGCTGAGACGACAAATCGACGTCCGGTGAGTAATTGTAAGTGTGCTCAGGAGGGTTCTAGGAACGAATTGACTGACTTTTTGACAAGAATACTCATGGCACGGGATTGCACGCGGAATCACCTCATAAAAGGACGGGGAAAGTGCACACACGCACATGCGGGGAGGGCCTAAAAATAGCCCCAGACTGTGCGGATACGCGGGGGTTGGACTAACACCGAGTAGGACGATCCCCGAGAGTCGGCTTTGTGCGGACTGGAGACGTCCGAAATATTGATGGTGGGGTCCTGCTTGTGTGAATAGCTGTCTTGGGCGAGTCCCAAGGCAGCAATTTTTTTTTTTCGACCCTGCAGTTGTTGGAATAGAGGGTGTAGTTATGCTAGGACAAGTAGATCACATAATCCCAGAAAGCGGATTTCGCTCTAACTCACCCACACGAGAGTTTTATCGGTGAATGCGCGGCGCAATTTTCACAGAATAGCCATGTTCGGCGCGCTCTCGAGGCCCTGACGTGCACAGTCAATCTCATCAATTACTCCAGAGGGCAATTTGACCATGACCCGAAATACACTATTAATGCTCGCACATATTGAACGGTGTACTGAACATATTCTCGTTATTCTCACTAACGAACGCTGTCCGCAACCGGAGCCTCAACTCCTCTTCTTCCTCCCTCGTCATGGGTTCCATAAAGTCCAAAATGAGATCCCAACTTTTGATGGGAGTCCCGCAATTTGTCAACGACGCCGATGAACACACCGCGCCACCCCTCTCACAGGATTCTTCTTGCCCTCTTGAAAGGAGCTGTGAGTACCGTCTGACGGATTATCCACTAATGAAGCTCACCTCTGCTTGGCCGACAGGTGCATGGGCAGCACTGCCCATTTACTCTCTTGCAGCAATGGCATAGTTCTATTCTGTCACCTAAAGAAAGATGTTATTCAAGTAAGGGCAGTAGTCATGCACTGTCATCAATGTGCGATAGCGACTGTGCTTACCTATCTTTTTCCCGCAGATATCGCATGTTTTCGGATTCTGGATCCTCGTAGTAGCGACGCCACGTTCTTCGGACGAGGCCATCATAAAAATCAGTTTAGTTTCGACTCTGAAAGACTTAGCAAGGTCGTGACTGGTGAGGGATGTGATTGAAGACCAGAGCTGCTAGACTCTTAAATACTATTAGCGGGCTCATAGTGGATGATGGTCTGGAGTTAATGCGAGCACGTTGCCCGGGCCATTTGGACAGCCCGGGTAGGTCGGGTTTGGCTGGGTATGTCGGGTCGAGGTCAGGTCACTACTCCGTGACCCGTCATCCACCCGGCACACCCGACTCACCCGACTCAGCGTAACAGCTGAATTTATGTCTGCTTGCTACTTCCGCTGTCAGTGTATTCCTTTTATCCTTCGGAAACTTTCTTTTTGGTACTATACAGGTGTACAGTTGTGTTAGCTAAGCCAGAAAAAAATCGTCAATCAAATCTGGGACACACACACACACCTTCCATTATCAATATGCCTCAAGCAGCCGAACCTGATCCCCCTCTCGTAAAGGGAAAACGTAGGCGTATTAAGACAGAGCGTCATCGTCTTGGGGTTCAGCAAGCTGCCGAAGAATCTACTTCTTCCGTCTCATCACTCCCTTCCTCCTTTAGGCGTGCGACGAAGAAGGCTAGGAACACGGTCAAGAAGGCTGGCTCGGGTGTCAAGAAGCTCACGCGACGCAAGAAAACAGCAACATCCGTGCAACCCGTGTAACCCGTTGCACGCCCGTGGCCCGTCGCACGGGTGATCTGGTTTGCTCGGGTACGGGACGGGTGCCAAAATTGCGACCCGAACCCGACACTACGCGGTTCCCACCTCCACCAACGAGCCTTGCATCAGCACATGTTTCTTGTTTGTAGAGCTGTAATGGATGCGTATGCACACCTTTCACTGTCTTCTTTTCCCATTATTTTATTTCACTTATGATTCTGAGCGGGTCAGACTCGTCTTTCGTGACTGAAAATCTATGACTCATAACCGCTGTCGAGACGTGTCTCTCAATACTTAAAAGAGTGCCACATCTTGCGAGGGCAAGTACGCATGTACCTTTGGCTGACTAGCCACGGGAACCGTGCGCAGATTATTCTCTCAAGTCCTGCATCGCCACTGTAGTGGGAAGGGTTTACAGGGACTGTTGGTCCTGCTCGGCGATGCGGCCAATACCTTTTTATATTCAGCTAATTCGACGTATGAACATCGATGACACAATGTAGATATTCGTGGATCTGTTGTGGTGAACATCGCCGAGGAACCCTTTTGTACCGGCTCTTCTTCATCGCTTTCCTCTGCGTCGTCGGTTGCCGCATTATTCTGAAACGCCCAATGTTAGGACGAGACTAGAGGCGGAGGAAAGGAAAGGACTACTCACAAGTAATGGCGGCAACCTTAGATACTCCGGGTCTTTAAAGTCGTACTCATTGCTGTCTTCCCATGATGTATCAAGGGGCTCGTCTCCTGATTCGGACACTTCGTCGGGATATTCCTCCTTGCCCCTTTCATCCTCCCAACTGTCTTCGAGGTCATAATAGTCCTCTGAATCGTCGTCACTGTTGTCGTCGTCGAAGCCATGAACCTGCTCCATGCGAACGCGAAACCCTGCTGCTGTACGACAGTGCTTGTCACACGGCACACAGTAGTGATGATTCGGTGCAGTGACACAGTGCTACGAAAGGAACACGTTAGTTTCTTCAACAAGCATCGAAAGACAACAACTTACACGACGAAGAATTTGGCCATTCAAAAATCGACGGCCACATCTCCATCGTTGGAGTTCATAATGTGCTCGGCTCGTTGCCGTTTATCGAAGAAGTACTCATCGCACAGGGCGCAGTACACTCCGTCCATGCATATCATATCGGTAGACATGATGATAGATGATAATAGTTGTTTGGTTCGATGGTGGTTGTTGTTGGTTGTTCAAAGTGTGTTACAGCGCTTCCGGAAAATAATGAGAATCGACAGAAATGACGTTGTCATGTTTGCTGTGTGAAACCACCTTGTAAATACTCTTTTGGGTATGTACATCATTGAACCATTAGCCCCTGAGCCGTCTAAGAAGAAGAGACGTCACCAAATGTGTCGAAGGGTTATGACCAAACTGAGTAAATATATCAGACTAATCGGTCGATGTAACTGATGACGCCATTTTCTGCCATTCCCATTATTTTCCGGAAGCGCTGTAATGTGGGGATCCAGGCAGAGGGAGGCCTCCGTTTTATACATTTTGTCGGTATGCACGTGTTTTGGCACGTCTTAGACACAGACTCCGGAGAAACCAGTCCCGGTTCATCGAATATGGCCCCTCGAGTTGAAAGGAGGCATTTTTGGTTCCACGGAAGTATCTTGTGCGATCGGTCAAAAGGGGCTATTGCTGGACATGGCAGTTTCGTAGGGCAATTAATCCTTGTCCGGCGGGAGTTATGAACAGCCACTGTTGTGTGATCATGTTTGAGGAATGATAACGAAGCGTAGAATGAGATTTTTCGCAACGACTCGATTGCTTCCGTCCATCCTTAGCAACGTAGGTCTCATTGATACATAGGTCGATCTGCCGGTGAAACATTGTTCCAAGACGACCGGTTTCTCCGCGGACGAGAATCTCTGTGAAAGATAGGTGAGCCTGCAGAGAGAAAATGAGCATGTAGGACAGACTTGGTGAGGATCGGATGTCAGACTAAAAGGAAAGTGAGCTTGCGCCCGGGGCAGTATCACAAAGACAGCAGCAGCAGGTATTCTATGTAATGCATGAGCAATCTAATTTTGTGAACACAACGAGACAGGAGGGCCTACCTTTGCGAGGTGACTCAATATTGTTCTGGCGTCCATAATTTCTCTCGGCAGCGTGACTTCTTCACAGGGATAGCATCTATGCGTAGCTTCAGAGTCTCGCGCAAGAATATCGCGATTGACGGTCAAATGACAACAATTTTGACTGAATCCAGGTTGACGCGTTCCTTCAGAAAGGGTAGAGCAAACCCTGCAGCCGACGGTGCAAAAAAACACACAATCTACCATGGCTCATTCGGTGTCTCGAGGACAATGTCTTTCAAATACTGCGCTGTCTGCTGTCCTGGAAGGTTCTTCACGGATATCGTCGTTGGGCATGGTAGAACTTAGCGTCGAGGCAGTAGCCTTCTCGACAACATAAAAAGAAAATGCTGTCGCTGAAGGTGAGATCAGGATATTAGGTAGGGGTATACGACGTACCGTCGTTCCCTGCATCGTTTGCCTTATCCAAAACTCCGAATGAGCGTACACTAGTCATGATAATTCCGTCGAAACCCCCCTACATGGTTCCCAACGAGAGCTCACTGGTGACATTGGTGAGCAGCATCTCGAGTACTAGGATCAGAGTGCGTGTTTTGTTACAATAAAAGCGGCTTCATGGTCCTGGCGACTGCCGGACGACGGTATCAGATTGCAAAGAAAGAGAATGTTGGTAGTGGACGTCATGGTGGTCGGCGGCAAAGAGCGGGACAGGGTAATGTGACCTTGATCATCGACCATCACGACGTCTACGGCTCGCTCTCGTTGTCGTCCAGGACGATTCCTCCCCCAAAGACGAAGACTACGTTCCATGGTACGTATTTAATTCGTGTTGACGAGATACTGCTCACCCTGCTGCAGTAGCGTCCAAATTCTCGAACGCCTGCGGCAGCCCTGCAGCAGCCAGGTACTAGATGTCGACGAACGGGTTCTCCTTGAATATCTTTGGCAGTTTTGGACGACATACCGTGAAGATTTCTGTTGCTCTAATCCGAGCTCGATGTCCTATGACTGGAATCAGCAACGTCAACTACGACAAAACGTCAGGAACTAAAAAGATGGCTGAGATAGGAAAAGAATATCTCATCGTTGGCAAGAATGACATTGTACGTCCACTACCATGTTTCTGTAGCACTTCACTCTTACTGCATTCAATAGAGAAACTGCTGAACACGACTATCACTATAGCTGGAGTCATCATTACCTCTACGAGTCATTAGAATGTCCATTTCATGCGGAATTCTTGATAGAGCGGCAACTACACATTGTTATATCGGAAGGTGATAACTAGGAATCAACACCGCTTAACTGCAAGGCATTAGGTTTTCCAGTCTTATAGTTTACAGTTTAAAGGGCGCTAGAGTCAGCTTCCCGTTTCAATAAACAACGAATACCATTTCTCTCTTATCCGACTACTTCCCTCTATCTGACATGAATGCAAGAACTAATTTCGTCCAGAAGCTACACATAAATACGACGCTCCTCCGGTTCGTGATACGGGTAGGCAACAATTGCAACATCGAAGCCCCCAGCTTTCATCTTATGCAGCCGCCTGAGATCATCATCAGTCCAATCACAGAACGTGTCCACACCATAATCTGAAAATGTCGAGGTGACCTGGAACTTCCTCAACGAGGACGCTCGCCTCGCCTCAATCATGTCCACCATCTCTTGATTAAAAAAGAAAACCCGGGACCACTCATACCAAAGAACTAGATCGAACGTGATGCTCTCTAGACGTGGGACGAGCTCAGGCGACTCTAATAGATGGCAGAAGAGACTCTGCACGCTGTCATCGTCACTAATATGCCAATCACGCGCCCTGACTCGGACGCTGAAAGAGGCTAGAGCAGGTGATAATCGGAAGATGGGAAGTAAACTTTCATTCAGATGGACGTCGGAAATGGACAGATGGGTAAGAGTGTGGCACTGTGAGTGGGAGAGAAGATCATGGAAATCTCCTAAGCAACCTGCAATGTCCTCGAGGGTTCGAAAGAGGTTGGCGTGCTTCAGTTGCGGAAGGGAGAGACTATGGAATAAGGTCTCCTCGCAGCCTGAGAAGTACGTGATAGCTGGTTTCGATATACGTGGCCAGGCGGCGTGCGCTCCAACACAATGATATGATGTATGAAATTCTGTCAATTTTGGGGAATGATGCAGTAGGCTGATGAAATACGTGTGTATCGCATCCGATGCATGCCAATGCCTCCTTTGGTCTTTAAAGGACTCGAGATTGGCATACGAGACGGGAACAAGTGTAGTAGGACCTAGACCAACCAGAGTCATATTCTTCAGTTTCGGCGTGTGTTCGAATGCATCAGTGAGATCAGGGCTTGGCCCTGGATGGTTATAGTCGCGCTGAATGTAGCACTCCTCCAATTGCACGAGTCGCCCACGAAGACAGGCGAGATGAGACGGTTCCTGATGACCGAGGGTATGATAGATCTTTGACCAGCGCTCTGCATGAGCAGCCACTTGTTCCCACATGGCCCACTGGAACGGTTCCTCTGCGCGGCAGGACATGAGGAATTCGATATCCAATACGTGTTGGCCCGATCGAGATAGCACCGTTCGAAGCATTGAGATAGGATCCCTCTTTCCCCTCAATTCGTCCAAGTCGCCATTAAAGTCAATGTCTATCTTTGACCACATCGCAGGACACATGGAAGTCGACACGGATCGCCATGACCTGCAGACCTGCGAAATGGTCCAGGAATGGTGCCGTATGTCGAAAATGCAACACGAAGTGTCCAGACTTGAAGCGCGTGAGAAAATTTCTATGAGAATCTCGGCGGGAACTTGGTGCTGGGCGGGCGCTGGCGCCGATGGACTTTCAGGAAGGGCAAGTTCGACGCGTGGGTGCTGGTACGACGACTGGGAAGGGTCATCGGGATTTGGAAATACGCATAGAGGATCGTGCTCAGCGCCGCCTTTGCATTGGAATTGACGCTTCTGAATGAGAAAATTAAGCTTAAGGCAAAAGCGAAGGAATACATCACTACTTACGTCCAAGGAGACATCATTAGCCATAAGGAATCGGGATGCAGGTAAGTGCCTGGAAATTCGCTTAGACTAGAGAGTACGATTGAGTATGACTAAAACAGAACGTATAAGGACGAAGACACCGTGAAAGAGTCACCGTTGTAGGTAGAACTAAGAAAAGGGAAAAATGCGGTGGGAATCTTCCTCGGTATTGCCGATATTAGCTTTTTTAACCAAGTTTGGTCTCCCTTCAATCTCCCTTGGTGCGCCATATCTTACCTTTTGACCATGGCGTCTGTGGCATATTCCTCAAAACTGCAGGTGCTGAATGTACCTGTGAGTAAGGTCTGTCCTTCGAACGTGCTGATGTTTACTGTGATTCAGCTTAACTATGGTATATATGAAGGAAGCCGAGCATAGTCAAGATTCCGTTCATCAGCCCAAAGGGGTCTGATTTTATGATTTCTTATCAGCTGATCGGTACAAGTATGTCGTGATGGCCCCTTTTTCCAGTTAACCTCTGACCTCAACTTGTAACGGAGGGACAGTCACATCTTTGCTACGATCATGGCCGGTACCAACAAGTCCACTCGCAAGGCTCCCAACCTTCACCCAACAGGAAGATGCAGACACCCTTTCCTCGAACGAGATGGCTGGGGAGACGAAGAGGGTGTTGATATTCCAGTCCCAGTATCATTCTTTCTACCTTACTCACATTCTTTTTCTAACACATTCGTAGTTCAATGAGCTGACGATGTGCGAGCTCTCTGCCACGATACGCGATAAACCCAACTGGTGGGAGAAATGCAAGGATCCAGCAATTCGTGCTAAGTGGAAGGAGGAAGCCGCAACCCAAGCGGGGAGTTACAAGTGTCGGCCGCTTCAGGAAGACGAGATAGACTATGTGCTCGATGAGCTTGAAGGATACGCTGCTGTTCGAGATTCAGATACTGGAATTGAGGTGAGTACATGTTTTCCCCCTTTCGTTTTACTGCTAATGAACTATGTGATAGCCATCTTGCTATCGTCGAATCTGGCAGTCAGACAGCCTAATCGAAAACACCCTTCGGGAATCCCTTATATCCTCTGTAGCACCCCTTGAGAATGTCCCCGACGCTGAAAAAGACTGGCATCCACGAGCAAACGAGCAAGTTTTGGACCTCGTCCATCCCTCCCTTTACTGTATCGTTTACAACCGTACCCTCATTCGGAACGCCGATGGATCAGCCGTTCCCCTTCGATGCGAACTCTCTGAGGATGACGACTCAGACTCTGATTACACCATCTCGAAGCATTTTTCCTGGCTTTCTACAGACTTTCTCATCTCGCCGGATGGTAAGAGCGCCAAGAGTTTAGGATATATTAATAACATCCATCCGAGAAATGATGCTGCGCTACACGCCATCATCGAGACACTCGTTGCGCGCTTCACCCCACTATGGTCACGCGTACTCGCCGAGTCTAAAGAAGATTACAAACTCCCATTACGGACTCTTACACACTACGATTGGGACCCTACAGAGTGGGATTATAATCGGGACCACCGTCTACCGGAGGACCCGACTGACGAGGATTACGAGGCGCACGATGAAGCTTGGAAAATGATACGTACAATGCAATACCCCCGTTTGTTGGAGCGTTACCATCCCGATGGTCTGGGCTTCCCAAAACCAATGGACCTCAATGGGAGAAAGCTCCAGGTCATCGTCAAGCTTGCGAACATCCTCTTGGTGCGTGTATTCCCTCTCGAATCTTCCTGCTTTGACGCGTCGCCCAGACACCAGAAAAACCTGTCTACGAAGGCGGATCCTGGCATGTCGAAGGCATGAAGAACGAATGTATCGTCTCCACGGGGATCTACTATTACGACCAAGAGAACATCTCGCAGAGCAAGCTTTCTTTCCGCGTGAGCGTCGCAGAGCCAGAGAGCTATGACCAGGATGACGAGGACGGGACTATGGCCGTCTGGGGCTTATCTCGGTAAGCACAGGCCATTGCACTGCTAAGTGAAGCCTCGAATTCCTCCCTTAACTCACAGGGACGAGCCGTTGAACGAAGTCATCGGAAGTGTATCCACCAAAACGGGCCGTTGCATCGCGTTTCCGAACATGTACCAGCACTGCGTGTCGCCGTTTTCCCTTCTGGATCCCTCAACGCCGGGGTATCGAAAGATCATCGCGCTCTTTCTGGTTGATCCCGAGCTGGAGGTCCCAAGGCCGTCTACGACAAACGTGCCGCCTCAGCGCCGCGATTGGTGGTCCCAAGAGCTGCTTGCGCTGGCGGAGGAAGGTGATAGTTTGTTGGGACGCCTGCCTACGGAGTTGTTGGACCTTATTTTGGACTTTATGGAACTTCATGACGAGGGAGGAAGCAGAGGAGTTGAGGCTCCGGTTGATGGATGAGCGGACGGCGTTCATTAGTGAGAATAATGAGAATATGTTCGATACTCCATTCAATATGTGCGAGCATTAGTGTATTTTATTAGTATTTATGTTCCTGAATGGGTTCTTGTAGTCTGTTATCGAGCGTACAAACATACATATGGCAAATCGAAAGATATAGAAGGCACCTAGAGGGTAGAAAAGGCATAAAGGCAGGAAAGAAGACAGATCGGTACCATAGAGATGAAAGGAAGTCGATCCGAATGCCTAACCAGTAACCAGAAACGCAAAAAGTCAATGTTAATCTCAGCGGACAAAGTCTTCCCACCCCAAGGATCCCTCACGAAGTCCAGTTATTCAGATATCGAGCACAGTCACTGTCCAGCCTACGGATTGTCACTGTCAAAAATCTCAATGCGTCGGTGGAGAGACGTACTCCGTGCATGCAGGTGGACCATCGGTAAAGTTTGTGGAACTCGTCAATAAGAGCGAAGAGGTGGGCGTCGGGTCGTCGTTTAGTAGGACATAGTCGACGGGCTTGCTATTATTGCTTTGATCATAGGAGGGGAAGCTCCATCGAGGCGGTATCTCTGCTTGTGGGTTGATAGTAAATGGCCATCCATTCGGAGGAAACGACGATTCGGGGACTGCAGCTGCGGTGGACGACGCTGGAGGGTCCGACGGTCCATCACAACTTGCCGAAGTCAGTTCATAGAGGATATCCCTAGTATCGGACACAGGCATTAGCGGTTGGAGATAGGAAGTACTTGTACCTGCTTACGACAGTAATCCTGCATAATGGTACCTAGTGCATTCCCCTTCAGGATCGATGATAAATGTCGAGAGTGTAAATACTCGTACCCGTTTTCCATATCTGCAAGAACTTCCATGCACTTTTGCACGTCGTCCATCTCCCTCCTGGATCCCAACATCCGGCCTGTTCGTTCCCCACATGTTGAATAGCAGGATGATCGCAGCGTTGAATGTCAATAGCTACATGCCAGTGGAGATGAGGCCGTAATTTTGCGCGAGGTTACACGTCACTCACCCCAGCGACAGGGAATATCATTCCGCTCCGACAGCTCTGGATATGAGCGACCCGGGAGTAAGAACGGGCCGCATTAGTGCATATGGCTAGAGATGGAAAGCGGGCCTTTGACGGATCATGTTCTGGCGCCGTGATGAAAGGTCTATGAATCAGCATCTGTACGTGGTAGTACGAAAGATGTAGTGCAGCGGATTGGTTGAAATGCATGAGGTTCTCTCGGGCCGGGTCCCATCGCACTGGATTGGATTGAATGGTGGTAGTAAGTTGGGGCGCTGAGGGGAAATTAAATACGTACGGTGTTCCGGGAGGGAGTCCATCCATTTATTGAGTCCCGAATCGAGCTCCACAACGATTTGTTGTTCCCAGTTTTCGTCTAGCAGTTTGAGTATGACTTTGGAGTGGCGGATGGAGTACTGGACAATAGTCAGGTTGGAGGAGGAGACGGAAAGGAAAGGAAGGTACATACGATTGTTCGTAAACAGATCACTAGCAAGCGGGTTAATCGCAGATGGTAATTGAAGTATGATACTGCGGAGGGTTGTCCTGCTGGTTGCGTGAACATCTGCTGAGGGTCCGAATGTTCCCAGTATTCGTCATCGCACTCAGTCGGCAAGTCGACATCAATACTGAAAGGTGTGTCAGATGACGGGAAGAGGGAAAGGACGCAAGAGATAATACTCTTCATCATAGATCATACACGGGCGACCTAGTGCTGAACTGAGTAATCTGTCCATACTCACTAGGCACCTAAAAAGACCATCAGGTACAATCGATTAAGCACCAGCATGCCTCTTACCAAAAAGCGCGTTTCCATAGCTCTCCTTCCGCAGTTTTTGTACGGTCGCCGGGCCGTTTCCTATGGGCACCTGCATCCTGTGCTATTCGGAGGCCTATGCCCACGGCTACCCAGGCTTGGTGTGGCACTGATGATCCTAACACGAAATAACCGAGGAGCTAGGATAGACTCAAACGGTGAGAATACCTAACCTAGCAGGAGAAGTCACTCACACAGCAAAGTTGCGTATCAAGCAGAGAAGGCGCATCCATCCCGGGATAGGCCCTGTTCATACCAATAACTTGATTCGCCCACTTCCAACCACTCGACAGCTTTGAGGTTTCGTCGGCTAATACTCGAGGATCGTCTGAGTATCTGGACGCCACCGCACATACGGCCAGTAGGACAGCAGCAAACGAGGCGTCTTTGAAGTGACGTCCATCTATTACCGATCTCTCCAAAGTTGGTCGGTGTAGCAGAGGGAAAAAGATGTTGACGCGCGTAAAGTACAGGTCAATCAGTGATGTCAATAAATCGTCCTCTGGGAAAGAGAACAAAGAGTATTGAGCGAGGTATCGTGATGGGTCATGCCAAGGGCGGATACACCAAAACTCTGGCCTCATCGATGTGAAACTCTGCACATCGTGTAAGGTACCGGGGCGCCATAGTTTGCAATCAAGAGCAGTCTGTATCAGATGGGCACTGCTGGACTTGCCATGGAACCTGTATCCTAGAACGTACCCTTGAAATCGCTCCAAATTGCTTTCTAGAGCCGCATCGATATCGCTCTCATCCGATGAGGAGGGAGCATCAGAGTCACTGACATCCCTGCTATAAGATTGCAGGAGTTCCGTTATGACGCTGGGACCAGGGTCCCCCTCCTCGAGTTCCTTGTCTAAGTCCGCTTCAGGTGGAAGTATCTGTTAGGCTATTACCCTTTCTCTTTTCCCATGAAGGGAATAAGTGTACTTACCCTGCGCAGAAGCTGTTCCATTGCTTCGGCCTTACTCTCCAACTGATTGATGTATCTAGGGCTGGGAGTTATACTCAATACCTCATAGTAGAGAAGCACAAGACGAACCGCATAGATGATGCACCCTGAAAGGAGCTGTGAGTACCGTCTGACTGATTATCCACTAACGAAGCTCACCTCTACTTGGCCGACATAGGTGCACTGCAAATTTCCTTTCTTGCAGCGAGTGCATGATTTACCAGGAAAAGAACTTGAAGACCTGTCACCTAAAGAAAGATGTTATTCAACTTCCTGCCAACTCGAGGACGCGGCATACATCGAACTTGAGAAGGGCAGTAGTCATGCACTGTTGTCAATGCGCGATAGCGACTGTGCTTACCTTTCTTTTTCCTGCAGATATCGCACGCTTTCAGATTCCGGATCCTCGTAGTAGCGATGCCGCCTTCTTCGGACCAATACGAGGCCATCATAAAAATCAGTTTAGTTTCGACTCTGAAAGACTTAGCAAGGTCGTGGCTGGTAGGGGGACGTGATTGAAGACGAGAATAAGGAACGACTCTAACGGCCGGGGGGCTACTAGACTCTTAAATACTATTAGTGGGATCATAGCGGATGATGGTCTGGAGTTAACGCGAGCACGTGCTCGGGCCATTTGGAGTTCAAGCTGACACGAACCTCTGTACGTGCGCTTGATCACCTCCGCGCGCGGTTCCCACCTCCACCAACGAGCCTCGTATCAGCACATGTTCCTTGTTTGTAGATGACTGTAATATACACGTATGCACACCCCTCACTGTCTTCTTTTCTCCTTATTTCCCTTGTGATTCTGACCACCACATCCACTCGTGTACATGGTGAACAGCAACACGGCGCAGCCCAGAGACGTCCACAAACCGCTACGCCGCCCTCTACAAGCATCCGCGACACTCCCCAAAGAGACCCTCCATCTCCCCAACGGCATGTTCTTGATCGATGATGCAACACCCTCGGCGCCTCCATCCACATCCACACTCCCTTCAACACACTGCCTGGCCATCCTCCCATCCCACCAACAATCGATTCGCGCCTACACAATGCACTCCGTCACCCCCAGACGCATCCTTCACCGGTGGGATCATCCACGTCTCCACCCCTCGGTCACTCCCTCTCTCCCCGGGTCGATGAACGGATCGACGTCACTCGCTGCTTCAGTTTGTGGGCGCGTTCAAGGACGAGGAAAGCATTACCCTGTTGCGATGCAGTAATCAGTACGAGTCCTGTACATATCACAAACCGGACGTACCATCTCCCATTCCAAGTCGATGCACGGACGCTTGTCGTTTCCCGCGTGGTTCGTATGCCGACTGCATTGCTGTCTGCGGTGCATTGGCATGGACGTGGATATACTATCCTCTTGCGTCGTTGTCGTTGCATCCCGCTGCCGTTGAGTCTAGCAGGAAACGAGCGTTGGTACAAGTCCTGTATGAATCAAGCGGGAACCTACCCTCGAAAGTAAATGTCAGTACAAGCACTGTAGAAATAGCAAACGAATGCGTACCGTATCCAAATCTTCCCTGCTGACCTTCGCTCGGAGTTGACGCAAGGATGCTTGCCGTGTCGTTAGGTTGGTGAGTCGTGCATACCAAAGGCCGTCGTAAGCCCAGTCGGGCCCGAGGAATCCTTTATCTGAGTGCGACGCGGTGGTGGTGGCAGTCGTATACGCCTTGTTTAGAGTCTAATCAGGAAACAAACCTTGGGTAAAGTACTGTAGAAATGAAGAACTGGGGGGGGCACCATCTCGAATTTCCGCTGTCTTGAATCTATAGGTCCTAAGGTTGAGGTAGGTTGCCGGCTGATTCGCGAATATACTAATCCCGGTTAGTAAACGGTCAAGGCAACAGATCCTGTTCACATACCCGTTCACTGCGGCATGCTGCTCGCCTGCATCGTTGCCTAGTCATCTTGACAAAAGCTGAGATAGCCCATTAGTACGTACACTCTACAAGACTCAAACAGCCGTTACCTTCTGTACGAAGAGAAAAGAAACCTACTTCAAAAGCAAGTGAGTTCATGAACAAGAAAAGAAGGAGAACCAAACAAGCCCTTGCCTCGAGCGTCGAGCTCTGTGGTCGTAGTGCGAACAGACCTTGTGGTGTGACAAGGTCACGAATGAACCAACACGTTCGACCGGTCCAACACCGGCATCACTCTTGATGGCGTAGGGCATAGCACGAGAGGGATAAATCTACGAGGCGAGAAAATATGCGGAGGAGAGGAGGGACGGAAGAGGAATGGGGAGATGGGAATCGAAGCCCATCCCTCCCCTCCTTTTATACTCGAGATGTCTGGCGGAGATCAAAGTCAACAGCAGAATACGATAAACAGCAAAGATCATAGACTTACCATTTCGCGTCCAGATTCCGAAGTATCCAAGCTCGCATCCGCACTATTGGCATATCATTGAAACAATTCACTCAGCGCCGCATTTGTTTTCCAGGGCTGGAGGCGTGGCAACGTGAGGACTGATTCACAGCAGTCTTCTCGTGCTCTTCGCCGTTGCCCGTCTCCTGAGAAATGGCACCAGTGTGCTCAGGGTCGTACTTCGCAGACCTGAAAAGGAAACCGATCACTCGATAGTTGAAAATGAGCTAGGAGATGCACTGGGATGATGGAATCAGCGGCAGATAACGCGGAGAACTGTTAAACGCGTACGATGTTCCAGATTCTCGTGGCGTAGTCTGCACTTGAAACCTTCCAAAAGACAAGTGATTTGTGCAGACGTCATTGCGTTGATATTTGGGAACCACGTCTTCAAAGCGGAGACGTCGAGGCAAGTCGAATTCCAGACGTTAAAAGATTTTCGGGAAGTTTTTGATTCCGTGTTGATTTCGTGTCTCTGGATGCGGACTATATCAAAAATTGAGAAACACGAAATATCAGAGATGGTTGACTGACATCGGTTGCGTTGTCCGGTTTCTTCCAAGTTTCGGGATAGCTCAACGGCACCGTCACTTGTAGTGATGGACTACTTTCCGTGGCATCGGATGGAAATCCTGTCTTGCCACAGACTGCCGAATATACTGCCTCAGCATGATAAGCGTCGGGGGCACAAGCGAGGCGTGGTTACAGTACTGTATCACTTTATAACAGCTGAAATATGTCAGAATCATTTCTAGAACTAGGGAAGCACAGGAAACAGCGGAGGCAAGTCAATACGACTTACCGTTCGAACGACGAATGGACGTCAAAGGCCAGGCACGTTCCAACACGAGGCGCAGTCCCCAAAAACGGATGACAGGTCAATCAGGGTCTGCGTTGCGACGTTATAGAGGTCTTGAAGAGCTTTCGAGAGGTTGGGGGTCGAGTAGGTCTTTGTCCAGCGGTAGCACGACGTGATATCAAATAAATGTAACTTGCTGTCAAATAAAAACAAAGTGAGCTTTTGAAACGGAGAAAATTGAGGGAACGACACTTGATAGCGGAATTTCGGGGATTGATACATTCATTTGCTCGAACACAAAGAGTGCGAAACGACGGAGACCTGTGAAAAAGCGAACATGTCAAATGAAAGGAATCCATTTGAAAGTTGGAAGAAATGCGATGATGCGGGGTGAGGATGGAACCTACAACACGAGGGGATAGTGGTAAGTAGAAGAAAAAGTTAAAGTCGTGCCATGGACATACCGGACCGGACCTCCCACGTGCCTCGCGTACTTTTCTCTTCACCTTCTACTCCCATCTTCCCTCGACTTCAACATCCCTAACAGTTTGTAAGTCTCACGAGAGCAATCGTCCCTATTTGTGGGGCCATTTTTGATCCGAGACGACGCATCGACGTCCGGCGAGCAAGGCTCTGAGGATTGTAAGTCATTATTTTCACCTCGGATTTATTGACTAAGTTTTATTTCAAAGTCGCATAGAGTTCTGACAAGACTCAAGCCTTGCGGAGCGAACAGCACATTGGGTAAGTATTATTTTGCGTATCTGAATGACGTACTCAGTAGTTGGATATAGATATGCTCTGAGACGATGTATCGCCTTCCGACAAGGAAGATCGCAAGTCTGCGTGAGTATTCTTTCGATTCGTTACCGTCTTGCAGTGAGAGGGTGTGTCGAAGACTGGAGAATGAGGCAGTAAGTCGAGATTCAGGTCATTTTGAGATCCAATTTACTCATTTTTGTCTTCCAAGTTGAGTGGAAATGTCTGGGATCGAGCGAATGTGCGCCGCCTCATACGTTCTGAGATTGATTTTGGGCTGAGACGACAAATCGACGTCCGGTGAGTAATTGTAAGTGTGCTCAGGAGGGTTCTAGGAACGAATTGACTGACTTTTTGACAAGAATACTCATGGCACGGGATTGCACGCGGAATCACCTCATAAAAGGACGGGGAAAGTGCACACACGCACATGCGGGGAGGGCCTAAAAATAGCCCCAGACTGTGCGGATACGCGGGGGTTGGACTAACACCGAGTAGGACGATCCCCGAGAGTCGGCTTTGTGCGGACTGGAGACATCCGAAATATTGATGGTGGGGTCCTGGTTGTGTGAATAGCTGTCTTGGGCGAGTCCCAAGGCAGCAATTTTTTTTTTTCGACTCTGCAGTTGTTGGAATAGAGGGTGTAGTTATGCTAGGACAAGTAGATCACATAATCCCAGAAAGCGGATTTCGCTCTAACTCACCCACACGAGAGTTTTATCGGTGAATGCGCGGCGCAATTTTCACAGAATAGCCATGTTCGGCGCGCTCTCGAGGCCCTGACGTGCACAGTCAATCCCATCAATTACTCCAGAGGGCAATTTGACCATGACCCGAAATACACTATTAATGCTCGCACATATTGAACGGTGTACTGAACATATTCTCGTTATTCTCACTAACGAACGCTGTCCGCAACCGGAGCCTCAACTCCTCTTCTTCCTCCCTCGTCATGGGTTCCATAAAGTCCAAAATGAGATCCCAACTTTTGATGGGAGTCCCGCAATTTGTCAACGACGCCGATGAACACACCGCGCCACCCCTCTCACAGGATTCTTCTTGCCCTCTTGAAAGGAGCTGTGAGTACCGTCTGACAGATTATCCACTAATGAAGCTCACCTCTGCTTGGCCGACAGGTGCATGGGCAGCACTGCCCATTTACTCTCTTGCAGCAATGGCATAGTTCTATTCTGTCACCTAAAGAAAGATGTTATTCAAGTAAGGGCAGTAGTCATGCACTGTCATCAATGTGCGATAGCGACTGTGCTTACCTATCTTTTTCCCGCAGATATCGCATGTTTTCGGATTCTGGATCCTCGTAGTAGCGACGCCACGTTCTTCGGACGAGGCCATCATAAAAATCAGTTTAGTTTCGACTCTGAAAGACTTAGCAAGGTCGTGACTGGTGAGGGATGTGATTGAAGACCAGAGCTGCTAGACTCTTAAATACTATTAGCGGGCTCATAGTGGATGATGGTCTGGAGTTAACGCGAGCACGTTGCCCGGGCCATTTGGACAGCCCGGGTAGGTCGGGTTTGGCTGGGTATGTCGGGTCGAGGTCAGGTCACTACTCCGTGACCCGTCACCCACCCGGCACACCCGACTCACCCGACTCAACGTAACAGCTGAATTTATGTCTGCTTGCTACTTCCGCTGTCAGTGTATTCCTTTTATCCTTCGGAAACTTTCTTTTTTGGTATTGTACAGCTGTACAGTTGTGTTAGCTAAGCCAGAAAAAAATCGTCAGTCAAATCTGGGACACACACACACACACACACCTTCCATTATCAATATGCCTCAAGCAGCCGAACCTGATCCCCCTCTCGTAAAGGGCAAACATAGGCATATTGAGACAGAGCGTCATCGTCTTGGGGTTCAGCAAGCTGCCGAAGAACCTACTTCTTCCGTCTCATCACTCCCTTCCTCCATTAGGCGTGCGACGAAGAAGGCTAGGAACACGGTCAAGAAGGCTGGCTCGGCTGTCAAGAAGCTCACGCGACGCAAGAAAACAGCAACATCCGTGCAACCCGTGTAACCCGTTGCACGCCCGTGGCCCGTTGCACGGGTGATCCGGTTTGCTCGGGTACGGGACGGGTGCCAAAATTGTGACCCGAACTCGACCCGGACTGTTCACTAGGTTCCCACCTCCACCAATGAGCCCCGTATCAGCACATGTTTCTTGTTTGTAGAGCCTGTAATGGACGCGTATGCACACCTTTCACTGTCTTCTTTTCCCATTATTTTATTTCACTTGTGATTCTGAGCGGGTCAGACCCGTCTTTCGTGACTGAAAATCTATGACTCATAACCGCTGTCGAGACGTGTCTCTCAATACTTAAAAGAGTGCCACATCTTGCGAGGGCAAGTACGCATGTACCTTTGGCTGACTAGCCACGGGAACCGTGCGCAGATTATTCTCTCAAGTCCTGCATCGCCACTGTAGTGGGAAGGGTTTACAGGGACTGTTGGTCCTGCTCGGCGATGCGGCCAATACCTTTTTATATTCAGCTAATTCGACGTATGAACATCGATGACACAATGTAGATATTCGTGGATTTGTTGGGGTGAACATCGCCGAGGAACCCTTTTGTACCGGCTCTTCTTCATCGCTTTCCTCTGCGTCGTCGGTTGCCGCATTATTCTGAAACGCCCAATGTTAGGACGAGGCTAGAGGCGGAGGAAAGGAAAGGACTACTCACAAGTAATGGCGGCAACCTTAGATACTCCGGGTCTTCAAAGTCGTACTCATTGCTGTCTTCCCATGATGTATCAAGGGGCTCGTCTCCTGATTCGGACACTTCGTCGGGATATTCCTCCTTGCCCCTTTCATCCTCCCAACTGTCTTCGAGGTCATAATAGTCCTCTGAATCGTCGTCACTGTTGTCGTCGTCGAAGCCATGAACCTGCTCCATGCGAACGCGAAACCCTGCTGCTGTACGACAGTGCTTGTCACACGGCACACAGTAGTGATGATTCGGTGCAGTGACACAGTGCTACGAAAGGAACACGTTAGTTTGGTCGACAAGCGCGGAGATGTAACAACTTACACGACGAAGAATTTGGCCATTCAAAAATTGACGGCCACATCTCCAACATTCGGGATGGTCGTTGGAGTTCATAATGTGCTCCGCTCGTTGCCGTTTATCGAAGAAGTACTCGTCGCACAGGGCGCAGTACACTCCGTCCATGCATATCATATCAGTAGACATGACGATAGATGATAATAGTTGTTTGGTTCGATGGTGGTTGTTGTTGGTTGTTCAAAGTGTGTTAATGTGGGGATCCAGGTAGAGGGAGGCCTCCGTTTTATACATTTTGTCGGTAGGCGCGTGTTTTGGCACGTCTTAGACATAGCGTCCGGAGAAACCAGTTCCGGTTCTTCGAATATGGCCCCTCGAGTTAAAAGGAGGCATTTTTTGGTTCCACGGAATTATCGTCTGCGATCGGTCAAAAGGGGCTATTGCTATCGGACACAGTTTCATAGGGCGGTGAATCCTTGTCCGGCGGGAGCTATGAGCAAGCACTGCGGTGTGATTACTTATGCTCGAGGAATGATGACGACGTGTAGAATGAGATTCTCCGTAGCGACTCGATTGCTTCTGTGCCTCCATACCAACGCAGGTCTCACTGATACGTCGAAGAGGAGGTCGATCCGGCGAAACAATGTTCCAAAACCACCGGTTTCTCCGCGGTCGAGAATCTCTGTCAACAGATGGGTGAGCGTGCAGTGAGAAAATGAAGTGCACGGTACGAACTTGTTGAGGATCTGATGTTAGCCTAAAAGGAAAGCGAGCGAGCGCTTCAAGGGGGCAGTATCTGAAGCCACAAAGACAGCAGCAGCAGGTATTCTATGTAATGCATGAGCAATCCATCTTTACGAACAAACTGAGGCAGGAAGGCCTACCTTGCGAGGTGACTCAGTATCGCTCTTGCGTCCATAATTTCCCTCAGCAGCGCGACAACTTCGCAGCGACAGCATCCATGCATAACTTCAGGGTCTCGTGCAAGAATGTCGTGATTGTCGGTCCAATGGCAGCAGTTTTGACTGGATCCAGGTCGAAGCCTTCCTTCAGAAATGGTAGAACAAATCCTGCAGCCTCATTCGGCGTCTCGAGGACAATGTCTTTCGAATACCGCGCTGTCTGCTGTCCTGGAAGGCTCTTCACGGATGTCATCGTTGGGCATGGTGGAACTTAGCGTCGAGGCAGTAGCCTTCTCGACAACATAGGAGGAAAATGCTGTCGCTGAGGGTGAGATCAGGATATTAGGTAGGGGTATACGACGTACCGTCGTTCCCTGCACCGTTTGCCTTATCCAAAACTCTGAATGAGCATACACTGGTCATGATAATTCCGTCGAAATCCCCCTACATGGTTCCCAACGAGAGCTCACTGGTGACATTGGTGAGCAGCATCTCGAGTACTAGGATCAGAGTGCGTGTTTTGTTACAATAAAAGCGGCTTCATGATGGTCCTGGCGACTGCCGGACGACGGTATCAGATTGCAAAGAAAGAGAATGTTGGTAGTGGACGTCATGGTGGTCGGCGGCAAAGAGCGGGACAGGGTAATGTGACCTTGATCATCGACCATCACGACGTCGACGGCTCGCTCTCGTTGTCGTCCAGGACGATTCCTCCCCCAAAGACGAAGACTACGTTCCATGGTACGTATTTAATTCGTGTTGACGAGATACTGCTCACCCTGCTGCAGTAGCGTCCAATTCTCGAACGCCTGCGGCAGCCCTGCAGCAGCCAGGTGCTAGATATCGACGAACGGGTTCTCCTTGAATATCTTTGGCAGTTTTGGACGACATACCGTGAAGATTTCTGTTGCTCTAATCCGAGCTCGATGTCCTATGACTGGAATCAGTAACGTCAACTACGACAAAACGTCAGGAACTAAAAAGATGGCCGAGATAGGAAAAGAATATCTCATCGTTGGCAAGAATGATATTGTACGTCCACTACCATGTTTCTGTAGCACTTCACTCTTACTGCATTCAATAGAGAAACTGCTGAACACGACTATCACTATAGCTGGAGTCATCATTACCTCTACGAGTCATTAGAATGTCCATTTCATGCGGAATTCTTGATAGAGCGGCAACTACACATTGTTATATCGGAAGGTGATAACTAGGAATCAACACCGCTTAACTGCAAGGCATTAGGTTTTCCAGTCTTACAGTTTACAGTTTAAAGGGCGCTAGAGTCAGCTTCCCGTTTCAATAAACAACGAATACCATTTCTCTCTTATCCGACTACTAGCCTCTATCTGACATGAATGCAAGAATCAATTTCGTCCAGAAGCTACACATAAATACGACGCTCCTCCGGTTCGTGATACGGGTAGGCAACAATTGCAACATCGAAGCCCCCAGCTTTCATCTTATGCAACCGCCTGAGATCATCATCAGTCCAATCACAGAACGTGTCCACACCATAATCTGAAAATGTCGAGGTGACCTGGAACTTCCTCAACGAGGATGCTCGCCGCGCCTCAATCATGTCCACCATCTCTTGATTAAAAAAGAAAACCCGGGACCACTCATACCAAAGAACTAGATCGAACGTGATGCTCTCTAGACGTGGGACGAGCTCAGGCGACTCTAATAGATGGCGGAAGAGACTCTGCACGCTGTCATCGTCGCTAATATGCCAATCGCGCGCCCTGACTCGGACGCTGAAAGAGGCTAGAGCAGGTAATAATCGGAAGATGGGAAGTAAACTTTCATTCAGATGGACGTCGGAAATGGACAAATGGGTAAGAGTGTGGCACTGTGAGTGGGAGAGAAGATCATGGAAATCTCCTAAGCAACCTGCAATGTCCTCGAGAGTTCGAAAGAGGTTGGCGTGCTTCAGTTGCGGAAGGGAGAGACTATGGAATAAGGTCTCCTCGCAGCCTGAGAAGTACGTGATAGCTGGTTTCGATATACGCGGCCAGGCGGCGCGCGCTCCAACACAATGATATGATGTATGAAATTCTGTTAATTTTGGGGAATGATGCAGTAGGCTGATGAAATACGTGTGTATCGCATCCGATGCATGCCAATGCCTCCTTTGGTCTTTAAAGGACTCGAGATTGGCATACGAGACGGGAACAAGTGTAGTAGGACCTAGACCAACCAGAGTCATCCGCTTCAGTTTCGGCGTGTGTTCGAATGCATCAATGAGATCAGGGCTTGGCCCTGGATGGTTATAGTCGCGCTGAATGTAGCACTCCTCCAATTGCACGAGTCGCCCACGAAGACAGGCGAGATGAGACGGTTCCTGATGACCGAGGGTATGATAGATCTTTGACCAGCGCTCTGCATGAGCAGCCACTTGTTCCCACATGGCCCACTGGAACGGTTCCTCCGCACGGTAGGACATGAGGAATTCGATATCCAATACGTGTTGGCCCGATCGAGATAGCACCGTTCGAAGCATTGAGATAGGATCCCTCTTTCCCCTCAATTCGTCCAAGTCGCCATTAAAGTCAATGTCTATCTTTGACCACATCGCAGGACACATGGAAGTCGACACGGATCGCCATGACCTGCAGACCTGCGAAATGGTCCAGGAATGGTGCCGTATGTCGAAAATGCAACACGAAGTGTCCAGACTTGAAGCGCGTGAGAAAATTTCTATGAGAATCTCGGCGGGAACTTGGTGCTGGGCGGGCGCTGGCGCCGATGGACTTTCAGGAAGGGCAAGTTCGACGCGTGGGTGCTGGTACGACGACTGGGAAGGGTCATCGGGATTTGGAAATACGCATAGAGGATCGTGCTCAGCGCCGCCTTTGCATTGGAATTGACGCTTCTGAATGAGAAAATTAAGCTTAAGGCAAAAGCGAAGGAATACATCACTACTTACGTCCAAGGAGACATCATTAGCCATAAGGAATCGGGATGCAGGTAAGTGCCTGGAAATTCGCTTAGACTAGAGAGTACGATTGAGTATGACTAAAACAGAACGTATAAGGACGAAGACACCGTGAAAGAGTCACCGTTGTAGGTAGAACTAAGAAAAGGGAAAAATGCGGTGGGAATCTTCCTCGGTAATTTGCCGATATTAGCTTTTTCTAACCAAGTTTGGTCTCCCTTCAATCTCCCTTGGTGCGCCATATCTTACCTTTTGACCATGGCGTCTGTGGCATATTCCTCAAAACTGCAGGTGCTGAATGTACCCTTGTGAGTAAGGTCTGTCCTTCGAACGTGCTGATGTTTACTGTGATTCAGCTTAACTATGGTCTATATATATGAAGGAAGCCGAGCATAGTCAAGATTCCGTTCATCAGCCCAAAGGGGTCTGATTTTATGATTTCTTATCAGCTGATCGGTACAAGTATGTCGTGATGGCCCCTTTTTCCAGTTAACCTCTGACCTCAACTTGTAACGGAGGGACAGTCACATCTTTGCTACGATCATGGCCGGTACCAACAAGTCCACTCGCAAGGCTCCCAACCTTCACCCAACAGGAAGATGCAGACACCCTTTCCTCGAACGAGATGGCTGGGGAGACGAAGAGGGTGTTGATATTCCAGTCCCAGTATCATTCTTTCTACCTTACTCACATTCTTTTTCTAACACATTCGTAGTTCAATGAGCTGACGATGTGCGAGCTCTCTGCCACGATACGCGATAAACCCAACTGGTGGGAGAAATGCAAGGATCCAGCAATTCGTGCTAAGTGGAAGGAGGAAGCCGCAACCCAAGCGGGGAGTTACCAGTGTCGGCCGCTTCAGGAAGACGAGATAGACTATGTGCTCGATGAGCTTGAAGGATACGCTGCTGTTCGAGATTCAGATACTGGAATTGAGGTGAGTACATGTTTTCCCCCTTTCGTTTTACTGCTAATGAACTATGTGATAGCCATCTTGCTATCGTCGAATCTGGCAGTCAGACAGCCTAATCGAAAACACCCTTCGGGAATCCCTTATATCCTCTGTAGCACCCCTTGAGAATGTCCCCGACGCTGAAAAAGACTGGCATCCACGAGCAAACGAGCAAGTTTTGGACCTCGTCCATCCCTCCCTTTACTGTATCGTTTACAACCGTACCCTCATTCGGAACGCCGATGGATCAGCTGTTCCCCTTCGATGCGAACTCTCTGAGGATGACGACTCAGACTCTGATTACACCATCTCGATGCATTTTTCCTGGCTTTCTACAGACTTTCTCATCTCGCCGGATGGTAAGAGCGCCAAGAGTTTAGGATATATTAATAACATCCATCCGAGAAATGATACTGCGCTACACGCCATCATCGAGACACTCGTCGCGCGCTTCACCCCACTATGGTCACGCGTACTCGCCGAGTCTAAAGAAGATTACAAACTCCCATTACGGACTCTTACACACTACGATTGGGACCCTACAGAGTGGGATTATAATCGGGACCACCGTCTACCGGAGGACCCGACTGACGAGGATTACGAGGCGCACGATGAAGCTTGGAAAGTGATACGTACAATGCAATACCCCCGTTTGTTGGAGCGTTACCATCCCGATGGTCTGGGCTTCCCAAAACCAATGGACCTCAATGGGAGAAAGCTCCAGGTCATCGTCAAGCTTGCGAACATCCTCTTGGTGCGTGTATTCCCTCTCGAATCTTCCTGCTTTGACGCGTCGCCCAGACACCAGAAAAACCTGTCTACGAAGGCGGATCCTGGCATGTCGAAGGCATGAAGAACGAATGTATCGTCTCCACGGGGATCTACTATTACGACCAAGAGAACATCTCGCAGAGCAAGCTTTCTTTCCGCGTGAGCGTCGCAGAGCCAGAGAGCTATGACCAGGATGACGAGGACGGGACTATGGCCGTCTGGGGCTTATCTCGGTAAGCACAGGCCATTGCACTGCTAAGTGAAGCCTCGAATTTCTTCCTTAACTCACAGGGACGAGCCGTTGAACCAAGTCATCGGAAGTGTATCCACCAAAAGCGGGCCGTTGCATCGCGTTTCCGAACATGTACCAGCACTGCGTGTCGCCATTTTCCCTTCTGGATCCCTCAAACCCGGGGTATCGAAAGATCGTTGCGCTCTTCCTGGTTGACCCCGAGCTTGAGGTCCCAAGGCCGTCTACGGCAACCGTGCCGCCTCAGCGCCGCGATTGGTGGTCCCAAGAGCTGCTTGCGCTGGCGGAGGAAGGGTGATAGTCTGTTGGGACGCCTGCCCACGGAGTTGTTGGATCTCATTTTGGACTTTATGGAACTCATGACGAGGGAGGAAGCAGAGGAGTTGAGGCTCCGGCTGATGGATGAGCGGACGGCGTTCATTAGTGAGAATAATGAGAATATGTTCGATACTCCGTTCAATATGTGCGAGCATTAGTGTATTTTATTAGTATTTATGTTCCTGAATGGGTTCTTGTAGTCTGTTATCGAGCGTACAACACACCTATGGCAAATCGAAAGATATAGAAGGCACCTCTACTCGAAAGCAGAGAGGGAAGAAAGCGCATAAGGGAAGAAAGAAGACAGGCAGGTACGAGAAAGATGAAAGGAAGTCGATCCGAATCCCTAACCGGTAACCCAGAAACGCAAAGGTCAATGATATCGTCAGTGGACAAGGTCTTCCCGCGCCGAGGTCCCTCGTGAATTCCAGTTGTTCAGATATCGAGCCCAATCACTGTCCAGCCTAAGGATTGTTACTGTTAGAAATTTCAATACAACGGCGGAGAGACATACTCCGTGCATGCATTGGGTGGTGTACCATCGTTGTTGAAGTTTGCGGAGCTCGTCCACAAGAGAGAAGAGGTGGGCGTCAGGTCGTCATTGAGTAGCTTGCCATGGTCATAGGAAGGAAAGCTCTGTTGGGAAGGTATGTCTGCTTGTGGGTTAATAATAAATGGCCATACTCCATTCGTCGACGATTCGGGGGCTGCAGCTGCGGTGGATGACACTGGAGGGTCTGATGGCCCATCACAATTTGCCGAAGTCAGTTCATAGAGAATATCCCTAGTATCGGACAATGGCATTAGCGGTTGGAGATAGGAGATGCTTGTACCTGCTTACGACAGTAATCCTGCATAATGGTACCTAGTGCATTCCCCTTCAGGATCGATGATAAATGTCGAGAGTGTAAATACTCGTACCCGTTTTCCATATCCGCAAGGACTTCCATGCACTTTAGCACGTCGTCCATCTCCCTCCTGGATCCGACATCAGGCCTATTTTTCCCCCACATGTTAAATAGCAGGACGATCGCAGCGTTGAATGTCAATAACTATATACCGGTAGAGATGAGACAGTGATATTGAGAAGAGTTCACACGCCACTTACCCCAGCTACAGGGAATATCATTCCGCTCCGACAGCTCTGGATATGAGCGACCCGGGAGTACGAACGGGCCGCATTAGTGCATATGGCTAGAGACGGAAAGCGGGCCTTTGACGGATCATGTTCTGGCACCGTGATAAAAGGCCTATGAATCAGCATCTGTACGTGGTAGTACGAAAGATGTAGTGCAGCAGATTGGTTGAAATGCATGAGGTTCTCTCGGGCCGGGTCCCATCGCACTGGATTGGATTGAATGGTGGTGGTGAATTGAGGCACTAAGGGGAAATTAAACACGTACGATGTTCCGGGAGGGAGTCCATCCATTTATTCAGTCCCGAATCGAGCTCCACGACGATCTGTTGTTCCCAGTTTTTGTCTAGCAGTTTGAGCATGACTTTGGAGTGGCGGATGGAGTACTGGACAATAGTCAGGTTGGAGGAGGAGACGGAAAGGAAAGGAAGATACGTACGATCGTTCGTAAACAGATCACTAGCAAGCGGGTTAATCGTAGATGGTAATTGAAATATGATACTGCGGAGGGTTGTCCTGCTGGTTGCGTGAACATCTGCTGAGGGTCCGAATGTTCCCAGTATTCGTCATCGCACTCAGTCGGCAGGGCAGCATCGATACTAGAAGGTGTGTCAAATAACGGGAAGAGGGAACGGATGCAAGAAATAATACTCTTCATCATAGATCATACATGGGCGACCTAGTGCTGAACTGAGTAATCTGTCCATACTCACTAGGCACCTAAAAAGACCATCAGGTACAATCGATTAATCACCAGCATGCCTCTTACCAAAAAGCGCGTTTCCATAGCTCTCCTTCCGCAGCTTTTGTACGGTCGCCGGGCCGTTTCCTATGGGCACCTGCATCCTGTGCTATTCGGAGGCCTATGCCCACGGTTACCCAGGCTTGGTGTGGCACTGATGATCCTAACACGAAATAACCGAGGAGCTAGGATAGACTCAAACGGTGAGAATATCCTAACCTAGCAGGAGAATGTCACTCACGCAGCAAAGTTGCGCATCAAGCAGAGAAGGCGCATTCATTCCGGGATAGGCCCTGTTCATACCAATAACTTGATTCGCCCACTTCCAACCACTCGACAGCTTTGAGGTTTCGTCAACTAATACTCGAGGATCGTCTGAGTATCTGGACGCCACCGCACATACGGCCAGTAGGACAGCAGCAAACGAGGCGTCTTTGAAGTGACGTCCCTCCATTACCGATCTCTCCAAAGTTGGTCGGTGTAGCAGAGGGAAAAAGATGTTGACGCGCGTAAAGTACAGGTCAATCAGTGATGTCAGTAAATCGTCCTCTGGGAAAGAGAACAAAGAGTATTGAGCGAGGTATCGTGATGGGTCATGCCAAGGGCGGATACACCAAAACTCTGGCCTCATCGATGTGAAACTCTGCACGTCGTGTAAGGTACCGGGGCGCCATAGTTTGCAATCAAGAGCAGTCTGTATCAGATGGGCACTGCTGGACTTGCCATGGAACCTGTATCCTAGAACGTATCCTTGAAATCGCTCCAAATTGCTTTCTAGAGCCGCATTGATATCGCTCTCATCCGATGAGGAGGGAGCATCAGAGTCACTGACATCCCTGCTATAAGATTGCAGGAGTTCCGTTATGACGCTGGGACCAGGGTCCCCCTCCTCGAGTTCCTTGTCTAAGTCCGCTTCAGGTGGAAGTATCTGTTAGGCTATTACCCTTTCTCTTTTCCCATGAAGGGAATAAGTGTACTTACCCTGCGCAGAAGCTGTTCCATTGCTTCGGCCTTACTCTCCAACTGATTGATGTATCTAGGGCTGGGAGTTATACTCAATACCTCATAGTAGAGAAGCACCAGACGAACCGCATAGATGATGCACCCTGAAAGGAGCTGTGAGCACCGTCTTACGGATTATTCACTAACGAAGCTCACCTCTACTTGGCCGACATAGGTGCACTGCAAATTTCCTTTCTTGCAGCGAGTGCATGGTTTACCGGGAAAAGAACCTGAAGACCTGTCACCTAAAGAAAGATGTTATTCAATTTCCTGCCAACTCGAGGACACGGCATACATCGAACTTGAGAAGGATAGTAGTCATGCACTGTCGTCAATGCACGATAGTGACTGTGCTTACCTTTCTTTTTCCTGCAGATATCGCACGCTTTCAGATTCCGGATCCTCGTAGTACCGACGCCGCGTTCTTCGGACCAATACGAGGCCATCGGAAAAATCAGTTTAGTTTCGACTCTGAAAGACTTAGCAAGGTCGTGACTGGTGGGGGGATGTGATTGAAGACCAGAATAAGGAACGACTCTAACGGCCGGGGGGCTGCTAGACTCTTAAATACCATTAGCGGGATCATAGCGGATGATGGTCTGGAGTTAACGCGAGCACGTGCCCGGGCCATTTAGAGTTGCTGACACGAACCTTTGTACGTGCGCTTGATTGGCGCTTAATCACCTCCGCGGTTCCCACCTCTACTAACGAGCCCCGTATCAGCACATGTTTCTTGTTTGTAGAGCTGTAATGGACGCGTATGCACACCTTTCACTGTCTTGACTCTTCTTTTCCCAGTATTTTATATCCATTGTAATTCTGAGCGGGTCCGACTCGTCTTTCATGACTGAAAATCTATGACTCATAACCGCTATCGAGACGTAGTCTCTCAATACTTAAAAGAGTGCCACATCTTGCGAGGGCAAGTACGCGTGTACCTTTGGCTGACTAGCCACGAGAACCGCGCGTAGATTATTCTCTCAAGCCCTGCATCGGCAGCATCACCGCTGTAGTGGGAAAGGTTTACAGGGACTGTTGGTCCTGCTCGGCAACGTGGCCAATACCTTTCTATATTCAACTAATTCGACGTACGAACATCGATGACACAATGTGGATATTTGTGCGTCTGTTTGTGGTGAACATCGCAGTGGAACACTTTTTGTACCGGTTTTTGCGGGAGCCTAGCTTAAAGCACTTAGATATGCAGGGTTGACTCCGGGTATCCATGAGCATCGGCTTTGCCATGAACGCAGCTTTGGATTTTCTATGGCAATGGATCATAGAATTGTTACATTCGCTGCTATACAAACATGCTCAATAACACAGTAGGCGACAGAATATCCCTCACGTCATTACTTTGTTGAATTAAGATGATACAGGGGTTGGCGGGGTCAAGAGAATGACGGAAATCGAGGGGATATGTACATGCCTACACCAAGAAGAGATACATCAAGTCCCTCGGCTTTAAAAGCCTCCAACTGTTCGATGTTATCTGCACCCAAATTGCAAAACCTGGCAAATTCCGTAACCAGGTAAAACTTTCGTAACGAACGATGCCACCGAGCTGCAACCATATTCACCATTGCGCAATCGGCGAACTAAATATCCACTCCCCGACAGATTGGCAGATTCAAGTCAATCTCCTCAAGACGAGGTAGAAACGCTTCCGCATTCGTGAGTTGAACGACGAATTCTTGCATAACCACATCATACTGATCTTTCCAGGTATATTGGTGTAGCTTGAATGAGATAAGTGCGGGCGTCAATTGAAGGATGGAGAGAAGATGCTGATTGAGGAGGTTAATGGATATGGCTAGGCAACTAAGAGTGGAGCAACGCGATTCGACAAGCAGATCATGGAAATCAGCAAGGAAATCCGTTGGAGACCCGGGTTGCCCACGCTCGCTGTCATAGAAGTCCGTAGTCAAAGTTGCTTCCTTCAGAGCTGGTACCAAAAGACTGCGAAGGAAGGCAGTGTTATTGACCGCCAACTTGGACAGCAGAGGTTTTACGATACGGGGAGAAACAGTGTCATAAGACGAATACTCGCAGATGACGTCGAGCGCTACGAGGTTTGGTGAGTTCCGTATGATGTTGAAGAAATATTCAAGGGGTATCCCGTCGCCATCATTCCATTCTTCACCATCACATATCTCGACTCGGTACTTGAAGCTTTCAAGGTTTGGAGCAGTAAACGGAACAAATGTGTTTGGAGCCATGCCTTGCAAATCCATGTGCGTCAGTTCGGGGCTATGTTGGAAGGCATCGATCATAGATTCCCATCTCGGTCCCATTTCGTAGCAGTGAAGAACACACTCCTTGAGCGACGAAAGACGACTACGAAGACCGAGCAGCTCCGACATATCAAATTGACTAAGAGAAAGGTTGAGCTTCTTCCAGCGCTCTGCATAAGCGGTCAAAGCGGCCCAAACGTTTCCTTGAAGCTCGAGCACAGAATCATTTTGGTCGCAAGTAAAATCGAAGTCTATGGTGATGTCTAGTTTATGAGTTTGCGAACGAGACAGGACTGTGTTCAGCACTGATGAGAGAGCGCCATTTTTGAGCATCGCCGAGCTATAACTGACGCAGGAAACCAATATTCTTGCCCATACTTCAGGACAGAGGGTTGTGATGGTAGACCGTCACTGCTGGCAGACCTTGCTGATGGCCCACGCTGGATGTTTTGTATCGAAGATGTCGATGGGGTCGCTCGCAGCATGACAGAGGATATCGGCCAGAATTTCGAGGGGAAGGGTGCTGATGGGGGATAAAACTGCTTGGTGCTTGCGCTTGGTCTCATCCAATAGGCGGCGTTTTTCCGTAAGTTGGAAAAGGGCGTCACTCAAGTGGGAGATATCCGCATCAATGCAGGCAAGGTCATTGTCGACGTGGAGCTCTGATTCTTTCAGGATTGCTGCGTTCCTTTCTTCAAGAGGAATGTTGCTTGCTCGAAGCAGCGAGAGAACGTCCGGTTGTTTGTAGGATGCGGGGCCATCATATCGTGAAATTATTGTTTGCAGCATGAATGGGACATCGATGTTTTCATGCGTGATCTAAGTGGCAGATACAAACGAAACTAGGAAATCAAAAGTAACGTCGTTCACTGCTACTCACAGAGGAAATGCTGTTCATTGTGGTAAGAGATACTTGCAGACTGAATCAAGTTGGTTGTCCCTCTGGACTCGGAATAGTGCAGCTGTCTTGCCGCTGAGTGGATAGATTTTCTTTTTTCGACCTGGATTCTACAAAATAATATTATACTTCGACAGAAGAAGCAGAGTAAGTATAAGTCACCTTTGTTCGACCCTTGTTCTATGAAGTGTGCGATGTGCAAGAGAGCAAACTCAGCGCAGCGTGGGCATCGAACATTGCCGTTTTCAGTCATATTCCCACGCCACAGACGCGCTGAAAAAGTGAAACAGTTTAAGTTGCTATTGGTCGACTCTGCTAAATCTAAAGTAACCTCGCGTAAAAGAGAAGTAAAATAAATGACCATATAATTCATATCTGAATAATATCAGAAAGAAAATCAGGAACTGCTATCACAGGCTATTGGAATCGCGAGGCTCAGAACAGTGAAATGAGCGAGAGAGAAAAAGGGTGTATATATCTGTTGCAAACGAGATGGTGTATACTACGTGAGTATGGTCCTTTTATACGACAATTCTAACAAAGAGCCGCGGGTATAAGCAACGAATACGTACAACTACTAATGAGAGAATAACAAGACGTTAACAAGCGGCGACTGCAAAGACGAGCATCCCGACAGCTAATGATCAGCGCCGTCGCTTGGTGACAATGTGAGCTCGAATATCAAACACAGGCCTCCTAGGAATTAGTTTGGGAAAGACGCTCATGGAAAATAGCACTTTTACTTACTGTAGCCCTCCCCTCGCAATATAGTCTTCAACATGATATCTAGTGGTATAGAAGATGCCACTAGCTATCACACAATATATAGTTCAGTGGTTCGGTGGTCCTGCGGCCTGCTCAATGCTGTCTTTTGTGTCTGTGAACGCTGATAATGACGTTGGATTCTGCCGGCAAGTTGAATGCTTTACAGAGAGGATATACTCTGGACGACCTCTGGCCATGGAGGTAGAATGCCGAGATAAAATCGGGAAAAGTTTTGGGGTCAGCGTGAACCATCAATGCATCAATAACTAGACTCGATATCTGAACAAATGGACCACTTCAGAGCATTAGAACTCGGCTCTTATGATAACATAAATAAGAATAAAATATACTAATGCTCATATATATATTCAACGCGGCATCGATCATGTACCTAGTATTCTCACTAACGAAGGCCGTTCGCTCATCCATCGCTCTTCTGCTTCCTTCCTCATCATGAGGTCCGTAAAAATCCACAATCAGATCTCACAATTCGGCGGGGAGGAGCCCAATCGGCTATTACCTTCCTCCGCTAGCCCAAGCAGCTCTTGGAACCAGTCCCTACGCTGTGGCGGCACACCCGTCGTGGACGGCCTCGGACTGTCAAGCTCGGGGTCAACCAGGAAGACTGCGCCAAACTTGTTGCACCCTGATTTGAGAAATCCCGGAGGGAAAAAGGCGCTACGGTGGTGGTGCTGGTACATGTTCGGAAACGCGATGCAACGACCGGCATTGGTGGATACATCTCCAATAATTTGACTTGATAAGTGGTTAACCATAAGAAGGAAAGCGAGTGAGACAGCAGTGGCAGTGATATACCTGCTCATCTAGACCCCAGACCGCCATAGTCTCAGCACCATCATTCTGGAACCGGTCGCCTGTTCAAGTCCGTAAAGTTTAAACGCGTCGAGATGGTGTAATCGAGGTCTGTCTCATTGTCTTCAAAGATTTCGCATCGAAGAATTCCGAATGAAAGTACAGTCGTAAATGATACAAAACAAGGAGGGGATGGACCGAGGGACGACGTCGCGGTCGAAAGGTGGGCTCTTCTATTACGTTCCTGAACTAAATGTCCGGGCCGGGTACATAAATATTGATTTGTTAAATAAATAACTTATAGTAGTCTTATCAGTCTAATCGCACTCTTCCCTTTACCACCACCACTACTGAATTTCACACCCTTCTTCGCCTCTTACATACCTAGAGCTATCGTTATCAAGGTTCAATGCTCACTTCCCCATGCCAGACAAGGAGAACCAGATTGCCATAGGAGGACCTCGTATGTCAGCTATTCTTCCCGCTAGAATTTTACTGAAATTCCGAATTTTCACCGCAAAGCGTGTCCGCAGGATGATTTATTTGGGTACCTCCACGATGCTAAGATAGTGAATCTTAAATTCTAGTCACATAAGCACTCTGGGTCCTCGATGTTTTCGCTGGATACTGAAGCGACGTCCATCCTACTTTCACGGACAGGCTATACGGCAACAGTATCCAGGTCGACGCCGGAGATATGCTACGCGGAAGGATCGTTATCTATGTGGACCTGCAGCGCTCTCATCCATGCAGGCGGGGCAGCTTGGGGATTCATGATGAAGATGTGGGCTTGAACAATCTCCCATCGGTACGCGTATCTTAGATCTGTGACCGGTTTGAATTGAACCGCATATAGCCAGGTCCAGATAGCGTGTATCCGTACGGAATCATCACATCCATGGGTGTACATGGCGAACGGCAACAATGAACCCCAGTGGTCATGAGCAAAGCCATGAGCAAAGAAGTTGATGCAGCCTAGAGACGTCCACAAACTGGTATGCATATCTTTGATCTACGTGTCGTCTAGCCTGCCCTGATTAAACACGTACAGTTAGGGCATAAATTCGTGATATGATCTTCGTACAGAAGAACAGCAGAACAATGAGGGAGACATGCGCACCCGGGGACGTTATGAGTCTATTGCGATCAGTACGCCTTTGATTGTGGTCTTTTTCTAGAGCGTTTTCTCAGCTCTAAGTTTTCGCAGGTTAAACTTCGATTACTAACGGCTATCACACAAAACAACAAGCGATCTGAGACGGGGTCGCCGAGGTTCCCAGTCCCGGCAGCATCGTGGTGATATCCATTCGGTTCAGATAGGGCCCAGTGTTGGACGTGTTGGACTGTCACTCTGTTCATCGTGTCGGTCCTAAAATATTCTCACAATCATTGATCGGACACGATATGTCAATGCTCTGGACGTTTCGGGTTCCCAACAGGCTCTTACGATCGACCCTATGCCCAAGGTCCTTTCCCAAGACTCGCCCATTCGGATGCACAACCTGGCACGCCAGGTTTCTTTTCACGATGCTTGTTATTACCGTGAAGAATCATGCGAAACATGTACATGCCACCAGATAGAGTGATTGTCACAGGGAACATTGTAGTGAGTAGTTTCGTGACCACAGCACAACGTTTAATATCTATCCCTCATGGGTCAGAAGAATCTTGTCTTTAGGATGCCGCCCGCTACCGCCGGGCTTCCTGTTGAAGTGTAAGATGACCAGGATGGTAGAGCTAATACTATCTTCATATTCGCGTTCTTTGGTCAAGGTAACTCATATCTTTGCTTCTTTTTCCGGCTGTTGATTTTCTTGATTTTCTAACAGTGGCGTGGCTTTCATTTCAGCTTGATCGAAGGCAGTCGGAACTGGGTGCTAGCTTTCGCACGTAGCCTCAACGCCCGTGTCAACACCGCAGGCGGCGCAATATCAACTTACCGGTCTAGAGCAGTTCCTCGTGTAATAGACTCTTCTCCCGCAACTCAACATTGCTCCCCCGTTCTTTGTCACATCATCCTGTCATTATAGCTGTTCTTCCTACAGCACATAAGTGCAGTCAGTACATGGAATTGTCATGCGGCGCCTGCGAGGAGAAAACAAATCAGGATCCGTGTCGTGCCGGGCGAATAAGACGAAATCCTACTATCATTATCGAAGATGATTGTGAAGATGGTGAGTATAGCTTCTCTCTCAGACAAGCAATCGAACCTAATCTTAATATTTAGCCCACGTTCGTGTTCCTCCGAACTTCGACCGGGTACCCGGTATGATGCGAAGACCAGAGTCCTTGATTCTCCTTGCGGGAACCTTCAATGATCAAATATGACATGCGCCACTGTGACGACTGGAACAGCTGCGCCTCCTCCCTCCCAGAGGTAAATATTGATTTTACCTGATAATATTCTGCTGACATATCACACCGGACAGTTGTACACTACGAGCTACAGTAACTGGAATAATACACGGATGCATATAGCCATCATCGAGACGTGCACTGACGGCCAGCGTCATCACACGGCCCTAACACGCTTCAAATGCATCCTCCAAACTGTCGGATCCTCGTGAGACACCCCCCCTCCTCCCACACTCAACCCAAGGAACAACGTTGTGAATGCACTAATCTTATCGACATGTATCCCACAACTGCACTTCTGCCTGTAGTACCCGCCCAGAGTTTCCGGCGGCAGTAGCGCACGAAGGACACTCTGCGCGCGTACCAGCACATCCTCTACGGTGACAGCCGACCCCTGTTCCCTGTTCGTACTTCGATATTGAACGCACTCTTTTCTATCTCGACGAATACTAGGACCCTCGGTAGAGGAGGATGAGACGCGAATTCAGATGCTACAGAAGCGTGCGCCTGGACGCGCTTTGGCGAGAAAAAATCAATCGGCTCGCATGTCCCCACTCTCAGAGCCCGATGTATGGCCACTGACGCGGGGAGATGTGACCGGTTCTCCGGTGGCGTCCAGGGTGTTTCCGAGGAAAAATGAGGATATGGGTACGGGTTTGCAGCTGTGCTTGGTCGCTTTTGCGTACTTGTGGAGTAGAGATCTCGGAGGGAAGTGTATGGAGACGAGTGACGTAGACTTTTCGTTCCGGTGGAGGAAGATGACGACGATGCTGATGCAACTGGAGGCGCGGTGTTATGATGGGAACTAGTCGCCGGTGATACGTATGGCCATGGCGTGGTAGCGACATGGGTGGAGGATACTGGTACTGAGGGAGCATGATGAAGGCGAATAGATGCTTTCGGTCTTGGGGTTCCTGAAAATTAATGGCAATATCGGCATCAGGTCCCTGACTAGAACAATGCCGTACGGGCTTACCTGGTATCACATCACGTCGCGGAATGGGGCGGTGGTTGAAATGGAGGGGTGTGAATTTCGCCCTGGAGGGGTATTTGCTGGATTTCGTCGTTCCAGTGTACTCGCTTTCCTGACATGGTCTGAAGAGATTGGATGGAGAAGCGCTGAAAGTTGAACATACGCGTTTTATCTGCTGAAGCTGTACATCCGAATTCCGGTGTCGTTGCTATCTCGCCTCGCGGTTGCCTCGCGTCTCCCCCTTGCGGGGACAAAAATAGCTATCTAGACGCGGCGACTATAGATTCGCCGTAACGTCATCCCTCACTGACACTACTCAATCTCCACGCTCAATTGAAAGAACACATCGTGCGCAGCTACCTACGCGGTACTCTTCTGCTAGTCGAGTCCTCTTGCTGTTTGCTGGCTGACAAAATAAGCCGCGGTTCGCGCCCAGCTCGGTACAGGCTTAGCACCGTGAAGACAGCGTCAAATTGTGTCCTCAACTTCTTTCCCGCGAAGCTATATGTTCAAGGGAAAAGTGGAGGCAAGTCCCATCTAGTGGTGTATTTCGAAGGCCTATCAACGCGGCGACTGCCAATTGGACTACACACCCCACTTTGCGCCTTCTCGTGGGACTTGAACTCCAAGAATCCGTGTCGATCTTTCCTGATCCGAGGAGCAATCAGGCCCTGGATCCTTTACAATCCTGATTGTCGATGTTGTGATGCTGTTATTTGTTGGAACAACAGACCGGACACGTTGCAATGCCGGATGCCGACGTGAGGTTGGGGAGCTTCTGCTATTCTGAGGAATCTATAGGGTCAGCTGGTAGCTGCCTAAGATGCGATCGTTAGCTATTCCGACTGTTTCCGACTGAATACCGTTCGCGATCCACCAGCCATTTTTGCTACAAGACAGGTCAAATGACCCTCGGTAATGAACGCCACATCACAGGTTTAGGGTTCGCGATGCTACACGAGGAGGATAACGGGACTGTCCGTTAGAAGCCAACATGGTTTATCTTCCGAAGTCTTGTGAAGTGATGAGGTTGACGAGCACTGGAAATCGTGGCGCATCAATGACGTCATCCAAAATTCCCCTTCACCCTTTGTACTACCTGGTCGCGCTAAGAGCTGTCGTCGGGCTCTCTCTGCAGTATTGCTACCAAGTCGTGGAGCCTTGAGGACCGACCTATGTCCCCAGGTACAACGGAAGACAATGATGGGGTCGGACCTTGAACCAATTGTATTGGCTTATAGCCAAAAGCGCAAATAGCGCACGTTGGTCTCAGAGCGTCACATGCTTGCTACGACTTTTTTCTTTGAAGTTTGGGCACAGTAAGTCTTTTGACAATACTTATGAACATAATTTGAAGCGCTGACTCAGTCATATTCAAGTAAATTCGAGCATAAAGACACGTTTCTCATTTCGGCATAAAAATACACGTTAGCACCAGCGGCGTTAAGAAACGTAAATATTCCTAGTCCACTCGGTTGCGAGGAGAAGTTGACAATAATGAACCTGAAATTCTCAGCTGACGGATGGCGTATTACATTGTAAGCCAGTTTGAACATCGCCAAGGGATCTGCGAGCAAGGGTATATAAAGATTCGCAGCCGCCTCTTACTTTTCGGTCTCACCTCATTTCAAGATGCCTCTGCACTTCTCTCACAAGTTTGATACGCCTGTTTATAAGGGAACGACGTCTTTTTCAACAGAGCTGTTTATTAACGGACAGTTCGTTGATGGATCTGATGGCACTACGATTGAGCAAGTTCACAACAAGAAAAAATTCGCTTCATACTGATACTACGGTCTTTTCAGTGTGATTAATCCCTGTTCGTCGCCAAACTATGCCAATCCGTTTCCCTAATCCTTTTCTCAGCTGATGGAACCATCATTACCGGGGTCTCCGAAGCTACCCCTAAGGACGTTGATATAGCCGTGGACTGCGCACAGAAGGCTTTCGATACCACATGGGGTCTCAAGGCTTCGGGATCGTTTCGCGCTGACCTGATGCAGAAGCTTGCCAATGCTATGGTTGAGAATAGAGATGAGCTGTGCGCTTTGGAGGCTCTGGATAACGGCGAGTTTTTATCAGACCTTCTATTCGGACGATGATCTAAACTGCGCTTTTCAGGCAAGACCTATGCCTGGGCACAGCGTGCAGATCTGCCACTATCCATCGATGTCATGAAATATTATGCAGGATGAGCAGATAAGATTGAAGGTAAAGTCATCGAAGTGAGTCTTTAGCCCCTTTTATAGTATACAAAAGCCGACATATATTTTAGACGGATGAGGGTCGACTTACGTATACCAGGCATGAACCTATCGGAGTTGTTGTATGTCGATATCACTTTAGCATCCCAGGTGCTTACCCATCGTTGTCTTTACCCCCAGGGTCAGATCATTCCATGTAAGCAAAAATTTCCCATCGTGCCCCGGTGATACTGAACATGCCTCTCCCTCTCTTAAGGGAATTTCCCAAGTAAACAACTCCATACATAGCTCTTTGAATACGAACTTATCGTCCAAATCACCTAGTTCTCATGATGGTCATGAAACTTGGTCCTGGTCCGTACTTCCATACCTGATCATCGATGTGCCTTGTCGTGATGCACCTTCAAAGCGCTCGCCACTGGAAATTGTATTGTCATGAAGGTGAGTCATCATCGATCAACATATCCATACCGCAGTCTCGCTGACCCAAAACAGACATCGGAATTTACCCCGTTATCAGCGCTGCGAATCTGTACCCTCATTCAGGAAGTAGGCTTCCCTCCCGGGGTCGTCAATGTACTTACCGGTTATGGAGAGACCGTCGGCGAGGCGATATCAATGCACATGAGAATTGAAAAGGTCGCTTTCACGGGGAGTGTCCTCGTCGGTCATAAGATCATGGTAGCTGCAGGAAAGAGTAATCTTAAGAAAGTTACTCTGGAACTCGGTGGAAAGAGTCCAAATATTATTTTCAATGACGCAGATTTAGAACAAGCTGTCAACTGGTCGTTCCACGGCATTTAGTAAGTTACTAACTCCGTACTTGTTCTGATTTGTAGCACAAACGGCTCATCCCATTTTGTAGTTGGAATCATGGTCAGGCTTGTTGTGCTGGCTCTAGGATATTTGTGCAATCCGGGATCTACGGCGAGTTCCTCAAAAGGTTCACTGAGAAGAGCAAGGCGATCAAAGTTGGCGACCCTTTCGATGAAGACTCATTCCAGGGACCGATGGTTTCCAAGAGGCAATTCGATGTGAGTGCTCCGTTAACTTCGCGTCATCTTTCTTTGCTTTTTTTTTTCGGAAATCTCACGGGTATCTCCTAGCGTGTGATGAACTTCATCGATTTGGGAAAAAACCAAGGCGCTACGATCCATCTTGGCGGAGAACGTCACGGCGCTAAAGGGTACTTCATTCAGCCAACCATATTCACCGACACGACACCCGATATGGACATCGTACAAGAGGAAATATTCGGACCTATCAGCTGTATCATCAAGTTTGAAGACGAAGAGGGTAAGTTTTTGGTTCCTCTGGGTCTTCCTTTCGCCTCAATCTATGACATCGTTGACGTGGCGCTTATTAGATGTCGTCCGACAAGCCAATGATACATGTAAGCATCATAACGTCGGCATGCTGCGCCTCTAATTGACTTGGTACTTCTCACAGTCTACGGATTGGCCGCAGCGGTATTCACCAAAGACATCACTCGCGCTCTTGAGACTGCGCATAATCTGAAAGCTGGGACGGCCTGGGTTTGTCTCTCCTCTCTAGCTGCGATGACGAAAGCTGAAACGCACACTAGGTCAATTGTTACAATGTCGTCCATGCTAATGTGCCTTTCGGAGGATTCAAACAGTCCGGATTTGGGCGGGAATTTAGTGAATATGCGCTTCAAAAGTAAGCTCCTTGTGAAACGCTTTAATATTGTCAGTTAATCAAGGCAATTGTAGTTACACCAACGTCAAGTCTGTGAATATTAACCTGTGTCATAAGATGCACTGAGAGTCATTGCTGTGTACTCGCACGGCTGAGGGGCGTGTCTTGTGGAGCGGTTCCGTAAAGATAGGTACGAAGCCGCACACGGTACCAACACCAACACCAGCACCAACACTTCAATCAGTTGCAATAGAATATGGATCATAGCCTGTTGTAAATCATGATGAACGCCGGCTTTTCCTGCTCTGCTACAAGTCCTGATCGATGAACCTGAACGACCTCCAAAGGAAATTGTTGTGTTATCTGAATAAAGGTAATATCCAGGGTGCAAGGATTGCAAGGTTCAGCATATTTTTACGCCGTGTGCAGCTGCTTTCTTTTCTGATTGATCTGGAGTGACATGTCCATAATCGAGACCTCGGTACGGTAGTATTGAATGTGGCTCCGTGCTCGGTCTAATAATCCTAATAGACCAGTACTAGGGTGATAACATAAGATTGAGTCGGGAGAAATGGCCGATGCATACCTCCATGTAGGAACACCGACCCAACAATTCAACAGCATTTTAGTGCTGTTAGGCGCATTAGAGAGAAAGCCGACGAAAATGAGGGCGCTTTGCCCTGAAGGCGCACCCCGTCTGATCCGGATGACTCCAGGGCTATGCTTGCGGCCAGCTAGGATATATTTTGACGGTCTGGGGTATCATATAAATTAGCTGGCAGGACACAGTGACTGTCAAAATGACTCACGTACACTACATATTTAGAATGTTCTTGCGAAATCGGGATACAGGGGAGAGACCCCTATCTAGTTTAGAAGCACATATAAGTACACGCGATTTGAACCCATTTTAAGACATACACTGATACTAAGATCAGTCATTAACCAGGAAGGATAGCCCTAAGATCCACCCACTTGTCTACCGACCTGTCCATTCTTCCAGAGCTGATCATGAAGTCGAAATCCGTTCGCTTCGCAAACTCGTCTAACGAGCTGTACGCTTACGACTCCCACCAAGCGCCCTCATCAATAACAGCTCGTCCGACCCAGCGCTTCGCCTATCCTCCCACTCAACCGCAGCCATCGTGGCAGGCCCAACCTCATCCCAGTTACGCTGGTCATCATTCTCGTTCTCTCAGCAATACACCGTTTCACGGTAACAACTACACTGCACCTCTACATTCCTTCCACTTTCCCGGGGCTCGCTCCTTCTTCAGTCGTCATCGTCATATTCTACGTTTCCGCCAATTCCGATGCCTGTCTCCCCGATGAATGTTCCGCCGACACCTGACCAGCTGCGAAGAACCATTCCTCTGCCGGACGTCCATGAGGATAGCGTCGCTGATGGTGACACACCGTGGAAAATCAGAGTCCATGAAACACTCCGACCGAGACATATAAATGTCGACCTTTCTACCGACCTTCATGCATACATCCTGACACTCTCTAATGAGCCTGCAACACAGCCTCGCCTTCAGACACTCATTCTGGTCTCCAAGTACTTGCCTTGGAGAACTCATGTTCTTGCTCAGGGTGACTGCGTTTCGGTGCGAGACTTGATGTCAAGTTTATATACCGCAATGCGTACGCGTGTCACCCAGGAAGAACTGAGGCAAGCAAAGTATGTTACGGGTGTACAGCAGGCATTTGCTAGACGTGTGCAGGGTAAAGGACACGAAGAGGCCCGCCGAAAGGGAATACGCCGGGTGGATTTTTTGCTCCAGAACACCAGATTTGTTGGGATCGCAGAGACGGATGACCCCAAGGTGTGGGAAATCCGTCTTGCGCCAACATCTCATCGTTAAGCGCTGTCAATGGGTGCTGTGTGCTGCTGTCGAAGGTAAGTTTGGGGTCCTGTAGCTGTGTTAGTCGTGGGAGAGGCGTGATTTTAGTTGATCCGCATACCTAAGTTAGATTATCTGTAACGTTATCCATTATCAAGTTGTTATACAGCCGTGATTGACGTGATCGACGGACACATGCTCCAGTTGCTGGGCCTGTTGTTTGCCGCCTATATGGCTTCGATCAAGAAAGATGGTCAGAACAGAATATCATGGGCTCGGAAACACGCTTGTACCGGTAACAGAAGTTGTCCAGGCGCTTGCCAAGCGCTGAATCCTGTCCTCGGGAGTAAAACAGTAAAACAGTATGAATTGGTCGACTCCGCTAATACAAGCTCAGGTAAACAATAGTAAACTACTGTGGACCTCGCCGACTCGTCAATAAGACCAAAGGAGAGGAAATCTAAGTAGAGTAAAGTCGGGAGGTCTAATTGGAAGTATGTTCTCGTAAGCGAGGGTTATTTTGGGAGCCTAAACAAGAGAATACATGTTCAAGTATAAGTGATGGTGAATCAAGTCTGTAACAGCTTACCGTGGATAAGATACGAAAAACAAGAAAAGACTCAACATCAAACAAAGAAAAAGTGATGCACACACCGGACGAAAGTTTGTCACAACTTATTTCTTCAAGAGAAACCACGAATAGCTCAGTCTTTGAATCAGTGGCTATGGGGTAGTAGCAAGACCTGAGCTCTATCCGACGAGATCATCATCAACATCACAACAAGACAGCGGACTATGTTTAGTACGTGGCGCAACAACATTGCGATTGAACGGGCCCCGGTTCTATGGCTCGATTCTGGTCGATCATAATACAGAACAAGGATATGGCCAAGTAAAACGATCACAAGATTCACAACCAGATGGTCGGCCAAAAAGCGGATTGGACGTCGAGGGTCAAGTTCAAGGTTCGAAACATGACTCGGAGCCGGGCCGCGCGCTCGCTCGCTCTTGGAGCAGCAGAAAGCTTCTTGATCTTCTCTCGACGTCGAAACGTAGGCGTTTTGATCTCTACATCACTCAGGCTCAGGTCCTCTGGACCACAATGTTAATTTCCCAATATAGCTTATTTTCTGCGTTCAGATTGGCCTTGATCAGTCGGAGCTATCGACTGTTTTGGGACGGGGAAGATTTCTGATACTATGTGCTCTTCTTATTCCAGTTCCCAACGGTAAGTGTCCTTTATGTTTATCAGGAAAGCGCTCTTATGTGGAGCAGAGTTAGAATTGATACAAAAACGCCCAATAATACACCGTAAGAACAGGGCTGATTTCAATTTCAGTGTATCAGAATGGTGACATCTGTAGCAGCCTTTACCAGTGATCAATTAATTGCAACCGTGTCAAGCTTAGTATCGAGTAAGGAATCGATGCACCTGTGGCGTGGAGGTGAACTCTCAGTTCCTGCCGAGCCTTCCTTGTCTCGGACTCGACGACTACACCAGGTATGGTGATGTGGATCTTGCATGTGCCGCAGGCGATAGAAGCTCTCATGCTACTGTTGTGTTAGAATAAGGCAGTTGGTCTTTGCACCTACTAGCTGGTCTAACTCATTCATCGATACAGCACCGAGGCTTACCGAGATACAATCTTTCAAGACCTTCTGAAGTAGACATATTCTTTTCTCCTTCATTCTTACGATTTCGACAGTAGCCTCAAGGGGAGTATGTGAATGAGCGGTCGAAGCCATATGGTACGAAGGTCAAACGATCTGACCGTGCAGCTGCACCAAAACGCATATTCTGAGAAACCAGAGGGTAGTTAAGTAGTATTATATAGCCATGTCGCATGTATACCCATTGGCTACAGTATAGGATGTTTCGTCAATAAGTAATTCTGAAAGGCACTTGTTAGCTATGTTATGATCTGAACCTCTTTGAAGGCTCTACGCACCGGCCTTTATTATTCCAGGCTTGAATCCCTACGTATCCCCTTAGTGTCGTGAATAGCTGAAAAGATACGAAATAGCCAACGCATGTCTTCTAACTTCAAGTTTCAGGAATCAATGCCTCAAGCTGGTTGAATACCTTGTGAGAATGTAAAAAAAATTGATATACTGACGTCCATCCCCTCTATTCTCTGACCTGGGGTCGAACCCAGCTCGCATGCATTCCAGTGATCGATGCTAGATAGACAAACAGAGCTTGTTGAGTGTAAAGGATACGGGCGAATATAGTTGACCTGCTACAATTCTGAGCTGGAGATCAGTTGTAGGGTTGATCTTAAATGAAGATATGAATATCCAGCGGTATTACTTGTTTGAGACGAGTTCGGGGTTTCCTAGGGCATCGCAGTATTACTGCTAGCAAAAGGCCATAAATGTTCGAACACGAATAGAGCGATCTATAGCCGTCTTGTCCGACACCTTAAAGCCTCGTGCATCGTGGAAGATTGATACCGCACACATGTAAGGGTCCTCGGTTTTCTTCAAAAACTCGATTGGTCTAGAAGATAGCCACGAGGCGAGGCGGTGCTAGTTTAGAAGCCGGACGTCCATAAAAATAGAAAACGCGTCTTTCGCCGGAACTTCCTTCATTGCTCTCACGTTCATTTGTGGTGGGTTTGTTTCTCACCTTTCCTAGGAACCAGAGACCCTGAGGCAACCCTGAGGAAGATGAAAATCAGAGTGTAAAGCTTTTGGTGACCGAGCGCAACATGCAAGCTCAGGACGACCTGTCAGGCTGGGTTTTAACTTCCCAGTACGATCGTCCGGGAGCGATAACTGGGCGCCGAATGACTCGTCTTATCACAGGTTGCCTTTGTTCAGTGATTGATGCCGAATGGAGAGATCCAGATCTGGTATGTTTGGGTGGCACAAACATGGCTCCTATAAAAGGCCGATGTGGTTTCCCCCGCTCTTTCTCTTCTCTTCTCTTCCCTACCGCCACCCCAACAAATCCACTCCTATGAACCTGACGCTTTCACTAGTATATACTCGACATCAATGACGCTTATCAGTCGCTCATGACCGGTTCGCCGCAACACGACCACCTACTCATCATCAGGCTTATACGAGCTCGACTTAGGTCTTCAACGCTGTTATGGCTCTCTTCGATAACGGCGGATATCGACTATCAGTCTTAGCATGCATTCGACACACAAATGTCATGAATCTGGGCGATTTTTTTGAGCCACATCTGATAGGCCACTGGTAATCTGGCGCCACACAACTCCGAAACTCTGTCGCACCCTCCGAGCTATGCCACTCAAAGCCTGATATCCTTTGATCACTAGCCTTCCAACGTCGTTTTTTTTTTGGCCAAATCTTCGTTGAGCCACATTGACCAACCAACGACACCTTTGCGCCACATTCATGAAAGTAAGCGTTCTGCCTCCTTGTCTTCTACACCACTCTGATCCAATTGTTAGATGCAATATTACACATCCGCATAGATCGCAACACTCGCGGATGATTACTAGTGTCGTAAACCACCATCGACGATAATATTCTCCGCGGCCTATTACGCTGTGGGTCAGATCATGGACATCTGCTGGTGAACTGGGGCTCTTGATTGTTCTGTGAACGAATGACACTACCACAGAAGCTACGCTACAAGTATTTCGCAACGTTGCATAGTGGTGAGTGCATGTCCATTATCGCACCTTCGATAGCTCTGATGATCATTCTAGTTTACCTGCAAGATATTCCTCGCCGTTCGAGTTGATCATTGCAAATAACGAAGGGGTCAACTTCAAGATCATCTTGTTGACTGAGGCTGGACTCTTGTGAACAACAGGAAAGGCATACGAAACCATCTTGCGCATCTCAAGCCACGAATATTAGCTGAGTTCCTGTTACAAAGTATCATGTTTTCTCTGGGCGCTTGTGCTCCTTGTTTTGTTGTGGCTTCCTATCAGTCTTTGTTTTCTCAACCTATTTCTTCAGGCATATGCCTCTTCGAGGCATAGTCGCTGCAGGTGAAGCTTCGGCTTACACCCCTGATTTTTGGAAACCTTCTCTGCTTCGCGCAGAGTTTTCTTCTTTGTGTCTTAATCCACAGATAGGCTTTCATCCTCGTAAGTTCTCTCTTCCCTTGCATTCATTCGCATGTCATGCCAAGCCTGCTATTCAGTCTTCATTGTTCCGTCTCGATGGGGTCCGTCATCTGTTTGTGTTCTGGGTTCGTTCAATCTTCCCTTGGAGCCTTCATTATTCTCATCATTCTCTTACCGATTCCTTTTATCATCGTTGGGCTGTCAAACCAACTATTGCTTGTATATCCACGCACAGTCTGTTGCGCCATGTCCTCGTTTTTGCCACATCATTTGGAGGCCTCGAACGTTTTCTTGTCAATTGCTTGCTACGTCATATAATATTCCGTACCGCCTTGCGGACCATGTGTACAACACACGGGCCGCCGGTTGGGGTACGTCTCGCTTTCCCTTTCTTTGTTGCGTCGCTGATGGCCGATGCGTATCAGGTTGAACTTATCATTTGGTTGTATCGCTAAATTTGTTCATGTATATCAACGCGCAGCCTGTTGCGTCATGTAAATCTCGTCCTCTTCTCTTTCCTTCCGTTTGGCTGTCTTTCCAAACAATGTCATGTATATCCTCGCGCGGTCTGTTGCGCCCTGTACTTTCGGTGCCGCCTTGCGGACAGTGTGTACAGCACACGGGCCGCTGGTGGAGGTGAGTCTGACCTTCATTCGTTTACCGTTTGGACTGACATTTTGATTGCGAGTGAATTATCTTTTCTGTAATCTTGGCAAACGATTCTCTAATTCGCTTTTCCGGACTGGGTCTTGGCTTTCTTTTTCTGTCTTGAGGTCCCCATCCGTCCCGAAACGTCCCTCTGGGCACTATTTCTTTAATCTGTTTCTTGGTGGCCGATCCTTGATTCGGTTTTCTGGACTGGTCTCTGGCTTTCTGTCTTCTGTCTTTTCATCTTCCTGTCCGTTCTGTAAAGGTTTACTTGGCACTGTATCTTTAATTTGCATCTCCTGAACGTGGACAGCCGGTAGTTTTGCCGTGGTAGGCATCGAGGCTACTGTCTCGATGTCTCAATTTTTGGAACTTCAGTCTGCTTCGCACGGACTTTCCTCCTTTATTCCCGTTCAAGCACTACAGGTAAGGTTTTGAGGTATATGACACACTGTACGTGCTGATCTCTCCTCTTCAGATATATGCTTCCTTGTCATAGAATTTCTTGTGCCTCGCAGTAGAGTTGAAGGACCGCAGCTCTCCACACGATGTTGAAACTCAACATATGTTGGCGTTAGGTACTTGTATATTGTAGACTTGTCCGGCGGCAATATCTCACTCGGGGCAACTGTAACAAGGTGCCCTCTATATTGAGGACGTGTATTTTCTTTATTTTGGCATGTCATTAGCAGTGGTGCAGGTAAAAGCAGATTTTTGTCCCCTGTTCAAGTTTTTACCGCTTTTCATCGTTTTTTTCTTGTTTTTCGTGTCGATCGCAGAAAGACCTGCTTCCTTCGAGAGTGTATTGCAGTGAGGTATGTTTCGTTGTACTCGCTATGCGCTATAAGCCCGGCGGAGAGTGGGACTATTTGTGGAGGGTGTTTCCGTCAGGACTGCGCAATTTACAGTGGAACGCGTCTGTGGCGTGGGAGTCACGGCAAAATATTTCGGCCCGAATGCCGAAGGAACGTCGCTTCGCACTTCGACGACCTCTTGAAGTTGTACACTGAACAGATACATCTTTTTTTATAAGCTCGATCCACAGTGCCTGTGGTCATTGCTGTAGAGAAAGAAGACAATATCAGGTTCGTGAATTTCGTATTAGGCTAATGATGGCTACAATAGGAGGTGGGAACAGCGAGCGACTATGCATTTACCCATACCGCTACTAACGGGTGCTTCTCTAGGTACCAATACGAAGAAATCTTCCATCAATAAGTCGCAAGCTGTCTCGATGGTGCCTAAATTCGAGCCTTTTAACTCGCCCGTTCATTCCTTGCCACCTGAAATCCTGTCTGAGATATTTCTCCTCTCACTCGAAGGGCCATACCACATTCTCGGTCCTCTGCACGACGGTCCATGGTTAATAGGGAGAGTCTGTCACCGGTGGCGGGTCATTGTCTGGGGTTATTCCGCTTTGTGGTCGTCTTTTGTAGTGGGTTGGCCACGACCAAGACAAGAAGACACTGGAAGGAGACTCCTCGGGGAGGCGCTTCGGCGGACTGGACAGAGAGGGCTTTCCGTGAAGATCTGGATATGTGACGCTTTTCCAGATGTCATTACTGAGACATTGCTGCAGCATTCGTCGCAATGGGAAGCCGTCGACCTATGTGGTCCGGCACCCAATCAATGGATTCAATTATCGGAGCTCGGTTTGCATTTCCCATCATTGAGATTACTTGCCGTGAACCATACTTCTTCCGCGGAGCTCCCCGCCGTCTTGAGCATGTTCAAAGATGCGCCCAACCTCAAATCTCTCCAAATTAACCTACACAATCCCCATCCGTTGTCTTTTCACCCCGCCGCGATAAAATTTCCGTGGTCGCGTATCACAGATTTGAAAATGTCTATTGAGGGTCGAGTGGGGCCGAGCGTCGAGATTCTTCGTCTCTGTTCGAATCTTGAGGTTTTGGAGGAGAGTTGTGGTGTATTCGTCCCCGAAGCAGTCACAGACCCTGTTCCATTAACACTTCGGATACTCCGTTCACTCAGTGTTGGTTCCCCTCTATTTCTACGCTACATCACTTGCCCAGCACTAGAACATCTATCCATTGCTATCCCACACAGACTTCCATTTTCCGAGAGAGACCTTTCTCGATTCTTTGTCCGTTCTGGGAGTCAGCTGCAGACTCTCAAACTAGGTTCGCTAGCGCAGGACATTTCGGACCCACGTCAATTGTTCTCATGCATTCCCCAGCTTCGCAAGTTATTCCTCGGTTTCCAGGGCTGCGATTATTATGGAAACCTGACAAGAATTCTCACTTCTATTCGTTCGCAAGACGCAGGAGTGATGATCCCTCGCTTGTCTGTTCTGGAGCTGAGTGTGGATGAGATTTTTACGGGGAAAATACAACTTGAAGGACGGGATGAGATACTGATTGGTATTATTGTTGAACGTTGGGATGTTCCTCAGGAATCGCGGGTTACTCGGTTGAATCAAGTTCGCATCTCGTGCGAATTTATGGGGTTCACCGATTACATGGTCACGCAACAGTATGAAGCTGCTCGAAACCGGACTCTGGCCCGCGTCGATCGTCTGAAATTGTTCAAGACGGAAGGGTTGGATATTTCCATTATTGCCAAACAAAGTAGTCCTTCCTTCCTTTGCCTAGCGTGATTTTTGCTGAAATCATTTACAGCGAATATAGAGGGACCGCTCGAGGACCATGTTTTACTGGCGTGATCTGAGTACCACATATCGTATAAAATTCTTTTGTTGTGACTGTCGGAATGAGGGTTAATCAAAATTATTCACCGAAACCTGAATAAGACACGGTACACCCTTTACCCACAGCGTCTACCTTGCTCTTAAGCCCGTGCGGGACGTTTCCAGCAACCTGGCAGAATACGAAACGGAGAAGATTAGTACTACTCGATCACAGGGCCTCCCAACTGGTAAATCAGTCATACTCTTCTCTTTTTAGTGAGATATGGTCCTCAGATTCTCGAGGACCATAAATACTGCAATCTTACTGGTCTCATGTGGTCTATCAGCTATTGCACCCGTGATACCTCACCTGGGTTCGACTCCCAGTGGGAACATGTACCGCTAATGAAGGAAGTGTTTGTGTGGATGATTTTTTCTCATCGTGTGCGGTTTCTTCTGCCTCTCAGGGCTACCGCCATTGGCTAATTCGACTTCTTTTAAGCCTCGTTACAAATCCCTGCCAAGTTATCCTTGTCTCTGCGAATTGACTTTGATGTCCAAATAGCTCGGAGTCGCTGGATTCATCGCCTGTGGCTTGGGTGCAGTCACGATTACTCTGTCAATTTCAGTACGTGAGTCGTGAGGTCTGGTTCGGCTTCACCAGTGTTTATGCTTTTCTCTCCTGCGAGTACTTACTTAAATCCGTGGATGCAAGTTTCCATTGTCGAAGTCTATGTGCGTATATAGGCCAGTACTACTCCGCCATTGGGTTTGACTCGTAGCGAGATAATGATAGCGACTCTAAGCTACTACTAATGGAGTCAACACTTGCTTCTGTCCACAAAACGAGTCGTACTGGTACGCGCCTACATATTCGTTGTGGAATGAATGCTGAACGAACTAAGCGCAGGGTGAAAGTAATCCAAGTCTTTGAACGGCTCGCTTTCAACAAGAGAGGACACATCTTAAATTGTGCACTCACCATTCAGTCAGACGATGCATATTTCTCCCGTGAAAACAAGCAGTAGTGAATCAGTCGGTTCTGCGGTCACTGGTACATCGGTAATGCTTCCTGGGTTCGATACCCAAATGACGGACACCATCTATCAGGCCTTGGGTTTAGCAACGAGGAGCAGCAACGGATTGAAACCCCTGCTTTAGGCCACGTACCTCCCAACCCAATATTTGAACCTTCAACCCAAGCAAGAGACGAAAGAAGGGTGCACCGCCGACTAGCTACGGGGTTAATGTCAAAGAAAGGTAGATAGATCCAAGCGTTCAAACTAACTCACCCCGTTCATGTCGCTGTTCGATAATGAATCATGTTCGATCCACTGCTCATCTCCGACTCAGTTAACGAACACATGATTCCCTAGCCTGGTGACAGAACTTTACCTCGAGCGGGTGCAGACAAGGGATGACAGCAGACTCATCCAACGTCCGCGGTAATAGAGCTCGAGTATTGTATCTTTAGATGTTGTGTGTGGCCTGGCCCAATGGCGAGGAGGACTGAGGGCTTGGTATGATGGCGGAACGGGAGGGCTCCCGGTTAGTAGGTGGCCAGGGTTGAATATAGATGTGAAGGGAAGGTGTCCGCTACCCATCGCAACGTCTCGTATGACGACGGGGAATGGATGTTAAAAGACGAGGCAGAGATTGTGTACGGTGTGCTGGCGTAGAACCCGTCGTTATGTAAGAGGGTGTGGAGCAGGAGAGTCAGAGTTAATAGGCGTGAAGCATACGACGGTTCGTGCGTCCTCGCGGTCGACGGGAGAAGCAAAACTACCGTTTCACTCCCCTTCCTTCACAAATACAATGACTCGTCAACACGGGGATCAAACATTCACAAACCATCCGGTCCCGCGACGGACATAAGTTGTGAATCACAGAAAACATGCATCGTATTATTCCTGAGTCAGTCGGTTCTTGGAACGGTCGGTAGCGAGAATCACCCATCAGGTTCGCTCTCCCTCAAAAGCCCAGTATTCAGTTCTCAATGTTTTTCACCATCCCCACCGACGTCTTCACCTCCAGTGAGTACCCTCACTCTCTCCACTACCAATTTCCAAATGATGCTCTATCGACATCGCCCAACGTGTCCGTGTGACGAAAAAAAATTAACACGACTGACCTATTTTTTTTTTGGCTCATCGTTCCCGTTTTTATTTTTTGGCTTGCCCGCTTTGAATTCCATCGCAGGGAGGGAGTTTGGTAACAACGAACGTATAATTATGGTGGGCGCTTTATATTCATAGCCAGCGCTTGACGAACACTTATTTTGGAGCTCTCGACGCAGAGAAAGAATCCTTGAGAGGATGGCATCCGCTTTGGTCATGGCACTAAAATGTACAGGTGATCAGTACCCATTGCAGTTACCCTTCACTCATTATCAAATACAGGACCAGGACGTCGAGGGAGCCAGGATATTCTTTGCGGAGGGGAACATAGACACGAGGTCGTTAATATGTGCCAGGCCATGGATACGAACAGGTCAGGTCGAGCGATCGGATGATGGGACGAAAGACTCGTATTCAGTTCTGATGTTCGCTACCATCAACATTGTCGGTGAGTACTTATCCTTACTCTGTCCCCTACGAAATGATGCTCTATCGACATCGCCCAACGGGCCTGTATGACGAAAAACAAACACGACTGATCAGCCTCCCCTCATCGTTTGATCGTTCATGTTTTGCTTACCTGCTTACTATTTTCAAGCCTCGGTAAATCCACCCGATCCCGCGACGTATTTTCAAGTCAGCCGACACTTGTCGGCAGCGAGAATAATCCATCAGACTTGCCCTCCCTCAAAAGCTGATTCGTATTCAGTTCACTATCCAACCTCGCCGGTGAGTAATTCATACTTTACTCTATTCCCGACTTGCGAATGATGCTTTATCGACATCGTCCAACTTGTCTACGTGACGGAAAAAAACAAACACCACTGATCAATTTTCTCTCATCATCGAGAGTTCATGTTTTGCTTACCCACTTTGAAAAAGCTCCTTCGGAGGTTTAGTGACGATGGACGTATAATTATTGTGCGTACATAGTTTCGTAATGCTTCATAACCCGACGCCTAGTGAACCTGACTCCGAGAATCCTCCGCAAAAGGATGTCTGCGTCTTGCCCACGTCAGTATCCGTCTCGTCCTCGCATGTATCACCCTTCTTCTATCAAATACAGGACAATGACGAGATTCAAAAGAGAGTACATCCGAAGGAGAAGGCGGACGTCAGAGTGGAGGTTATCCACGATTCATGGCACCCTAATCGTGCACCTGAGGCTGCGAATACAGGAATTTGTGTAGGGGGACGCCGGTTTTTTGGGTACGATTCCTTTTGCGACAGTCCATATCCAGCACCTGATTCTGAAAACCCTCGCCAGTCTCCCCGCTACGCTGCATGAAAACGATCCCAAGAGAACATCGGCTTTGGTTGGAACATGCAATCACTCGTATCGAGGTGTACGACGCCATAGAAAGATGCAATCACCCAATACCTGCACGCTGGTGAAGCGTGGCGAATTTGGCACCCCGGCGTGGACCCTCATAATGTTTCTTGCCCTGACCCACGAACACGCAGCTGACGTGATCGCGCATGCTCCCCCATCTCGGCTCGTGGGTTTATCACACCAGACTACCGCCATGTAGACCCTGCCCTGTGCTCTACGTTCTCAGATGTTCACCATCCCCGCTCTTCGCTCTGTACCCTCCCGCCTTGTACCCCCCGTATCAAAGGCGTTGTCTTCCTGTACGAATATGAAGGAGGGAAAGCAAGCAGAGGGTTTTCGCTGGCGTTGTTAAGCCTGTTTAAGCTTTACACACCGGACAACGAGTGTGTTCATAAGCTGACTGGTGTTGGCGCTTGGGACTGGGCAAGGGATCCGCGTGGCATGTGAGTTTGTGGAGATGACATGAAACCCGTCGGATTGATTTCGAGATATGTGCACTATTAGGGAGCAAGAGGCTGGATATTTAATGGACAGTGGAATATAGAATATTGGTATGAGCACCGTCCTCAAGCAGGCCATACCGAATCTCTGCACAGAGAGGAGGTCAGCAACGGCAAGTACCACGGAAGGATATACTCACTAGTACTTCCTTTAACCAAGATGGAGATATGCAATCCTTCCGCTTTCAACGATCGACGCACGACAAAGCAGTCTTCGCCCCTACAACAACTCACCCACGCTTTTCCCGTAGAAATCTTGCCTACGCGCAGTTCAAGGACAGACAAGGATCCTTGTCGTCGTCTTCCGAAAGAAGAGACCTAATTGGCGAAACTGGGCCCATGGAGTCCTGAACACGCAGAGAATTGATGAAATAACGGGAACGGACTTGATGGCCAGGAGCATGGTGAATGATAGGTACTCCAATACCGGACAGGCGAGGCATTGGAGTAAAAGAACGAGCGTCAGCGGGCAATGGGATCTGGAGTGCGCTCCTTTCCGTTAACTCGTAAAGCCTTGACGATGGGGCACCATCGTTCCGCAAGACAGACAAGTGCAAGTGTGTGAGATGCGATCAGGGAAAGGGAGTTTTGTCTGGGTGGAAGTGTATCGGTAGGGGCATTACAACTACAAATCTGAGGTTGGGTACGTAGCTCTGGATGGTGAGGAGGCTCTTGGGAAGAAAGTAAGGATCCAGGCAAAGCAAGGGGAAACGGGCAGGAGAAGAATCAGTGAGTCATGATGTATGACCGTCGGCGGGCCCAAAGATCAATCATACGGCCTGAGGGTTTGACAGTTTCCCATTGTGGCGGATGCTGCTGAGTGATGGCGTCGTGGCAAAGTACACTGGCACCAACGTCCATGCTCTGTCCGCTCCGCTTCCTTATTTCGATATCCAACCGCTCTGTTCGACTCTGTCGTTGTGGCAGATTCACTTTATGTAAAAGACGACCACAGCGCAGGATAACACCAAGCGATATCTCGCCACCAGCGGCAGACTCTCCCCAGTAGCCATGGACCCCCGGCATTGAGAATAGACTAGGGTTCTTTGATTATGAGGAAGACAGGATATCGGGAGGAAGAGAATGGATAAGCGAGTTGAATTCAGGGATGGGAGGCTTGCAATTGGGTGGAAGATTCCTTCGCGTTAGTACCTAGAGAAGCATGATTATTCGTTACGGATAAAAGTATGATTCCTTGTTCTCACATCCTGTCATCGTCTTTTCATCCTCTGAAATCTGCTTTTCTCGTGGATCGTGAGAGAGGCTGTCATGATATTATTTCACACCAGTTTTGATGCTCCCGGGTCTGGATTTGGATTTGAAGGCACCGACGCGTTTAATTGCACTGTGGCCGATGCGGACGAAACGATGTGACAGGGCGTGACTTGGCTTCAGTTTCCTGAACACGACTTTCATCGGCATCGCTGTCGCCCATAAATTCGCGCTCGGTTCGAATGGTCTCCAGCTTTGCGTCAAGCTCACTCGAACGCAACGATCTGTGCACCTCGCGCTAGTTATATTTCGGCGGACACCGAGTTGAGGACACAAGCACCCTAATCTTGCAGCAACATACTATTGATTGTCTGAGGACGAGGCAATGTTTTGGGTAGTATAAGATGCCAGGGCGCTGGTGGTGAACATCCAGCAAGCCATGGATCAGACAGCCCAAATCGAAGGGAGGGAGATGAATGATATCTTGGTGCCGCGTGCGTCTTTTCCGCTACACTTTGCTATAGCTAACCTCTTCCAATAGTACTAGACGCCTCAATTGAGCAGACCACGCGAGAAGCACATCAACCGACCGGCACAAACTTGAGCTTGATGTGTACTACCCTCCCACTATGGTGCCGAGTCGCGTTTCCTTCCAGCGGCAATAAACACGTTCGTCTCTATCTTCGAATCCAAAGGCGTGTCGATAGAGAAGACGAGCCCGACCGACCGACGCATCCTCGACGTCCCAACGCCCCGATCCTCGCGAGGGCGTATTGCCCGCTCCCCTCCTTTGCTGCTCGCATCATTCTTGACTACTGCCTGGCGTGCAGTTTCCTGGTGCAGATCCTGAGGACATGCCCGCCGATATAATGGGATTCCCTCTGGCTGTACTACGGCAAACAAAGAGTATGCTGGGTTCAGTGAGTGTACCGATTCCGTGGCTTCTGCATTCCCTGTCTATGGTTAGGACGGTGTGCGGTAAAATAAATGACTCCTCGCGGCCTGTTCGCTGAGTACTTGGTTCAGAATGATTGCACGTCAAAGACAGTAAGCAACTCCTCACGTACGGCTGGGCTCCTCTGGTTTCGACTTCCCAGCTACAGGATTCCGCTCTGTACGGGTTTTCATTTTCGAAAACCGCCTTCAAGTTCTTTCCTCGCACCAGTAGTAATACATTTTCACTTCACCCGTGTTCATTATTCTCGTCAAGTGATCCCTATCGACTTCTCTATCTATTATACTCCTGGCCTATGGTCAGTATTCAATGCCGGCCTTGAAGCTTGACGAACGGGGAAATATTGAAAGCACATAATTCGCTAAAAGTAAATTTCGCTTGTTTATTTACGCAGTGTCGATTTGAACTATCTACCTCGGAAGATACGCATCGCTGTCAGTGTTAGCGCAATGGTTAGTAAACACCGCACCCTGGGTTCAATTCCCTCAGAGATCATCACAATACAAAGCCACATTAATTCTACACTTTTTGTCATTAGCGAAGTCTACTCGGCAGCAAAATATCCTCCTCCCTTCGTTTGCTGCATATGAGGAAATATCAGCTGCCGAAAACTATCCCTTTCCGAGTCCCTAATACGGTGTCAAAATAAATCTCCGAGACACACCAGCTTTTAATGATTTCTGACCCAAAGCTCCAACGCCTTTCATGGTATATTGGTTGCCTCTCATTTCAAATGTACGTGCACACGCAAGTTGGGTTCGAATCCCAGTACGTAGGAGGATTTGGATAGAAGACCGTTTTTTTCTTTCTTTTCGGCAGTGACCATTGACGATTCACGAATCAAGAGGCTCTAAGCGCGCCTCAATTGAGCAGACCACACTATTTTACTATACATTAAGCGTGTTCTTCCCATCCTCGAATCCAAACGCGCGTCGATAATATGCACGCGAGAGACCCACCAACCGACTAGCACAAACTCGACGTGTACTGTGCTGGTGTCAGATTCGCGTGTATACTATTGAGGGCTTGCATTTTGTACGCCATCTGTCCTGAATCGCATGGATATTGATTTTTTTTTCAGTGCCAATATATCAGTATGCATGACCAAAACGAGGACTTGTATAGCTGAAACTGAATGCACCGATCTCTCCCAACTCCTTGAAACAGTCTTAGTTCTCCGGGCCCCGGCATCACACCAAAAAACCACGCTTCTTTAGCCCGAGTCTATAGGAACAACAAAAAGTAAAGCAACGCGGTCGCCCACTGTAGTGCTCTTACTCGGAGTCGAACCAAGCAAGAGCGGTAAAGCATGGTACACTACCATGGAACACGTATACAGATCCCACAGATTCAGACCAAGATTACTTATTACCACGCGAGAACTCGGCACACACTCTTCTCTCGAACAGGAATGGTGCCCGGCTCACGGCACTGGACACAGGGTCGTTTGAGTAAAAGCTCTGTTACCTTGGTGGAAGGGTTCCACCAGAGCTCGCTCGAGGCACGCTGCGACTATCTTCCTAGTAAGTACGACCCCTGTCAAACTTAAATTTCGCATGTCGAGCTGAGTATTATTATCTACCTCGGAAGACACCTCAGCATGGAATGGTGGTTAGTATACACCGCACCCTGGGTTCAATTCCCTCGGGAGTCATCAGAGCGCAGAAACCGTGACTTTTTGTCATTAGCACTGTTCGAATGTCGGCAACAGAATATCCACCTGCTGCGTATGAGGAAACATCGACTGCCGAAAACTATACCTCCCCATCTTCGAGGCATACCAGCCGTTCAAACTCGACCCAGAGCCCTATCATGTTGTGGTTACATTGGTTGTTGGTGTACGGAAGCTGGGTTCGAATGAGATGATCTGTTTGCATTCAGAATGTTTTCTTTTCAGCGGTGACGAATTTAGGTAGCTCTCTCAAGAGTCAAGGAGCTACTTATTCTTCCCATCCAATGTGCTAAAGAGATAAGACTTGATTGAATACGTTCATTTTTACTTACGTGCTACAGATATTGAGCGACTTATGTCGTACATCTCGATGAAGGTTGATTGTACATTCATCGCCTTGCCGGATCCGCAAGACATCGGACATCCCTCTCGCCAATATCCAACAACGCCGGCAGAGTTTCGCCTCAGCTCCTGATCGTGAACGAAAGGTGGGTGAACACAGCGAGGATGAGAAACGTGGCCGAGGTGATGTTGACGGTGATGGATCCGCGCCGCAGGAACTGAGGTGGACACGGAGGCAAGACGGGCATTGGGGCATGTTCATCGAATGGCGGAGAAGAGTCGGGAAAGGGGATCCGGAAGGATATACCCATTGGCTGAGAGTCGTCGACGAGGCAGTAATCGGTGATGAATCCGCGCAGACCGTCGAGCATGGGCCTCTCTTGTGTGATCGATGTCGATGCATGTTTGAGTGTCGTTGGAGGGAGTGGACCATAACACAACGTAGCGTCCTCAAACAATGTTGTCGCGCGAGGTGACTGATCTTCGGCGTCCATAAAACCCGACTACCGCCATGTCGACCCTTCCAGCCGCCTTCAGGTAAGCAGTGCATGCTAACGTTCCCTGTGTAAACTCTACACACCGTGCGACAATGAGGTTGGTGTTGGCGCTGGGCAATGGATCCGCTGAAATGAAATTGATTTCGAGATATATGCACTGTTAGAGAGTAAGAGTTAAATAGAATATCGGTCTAAGCACCCAGGTCATACCGAATCCCTGCACAGAAAGGACGTCAGCAACAGCGAAGGACTACTCACCAGTACTTCCTTTAAGAATCCTTCCGCTTTCAGAGTCCAGACCAGAGCAAAGCTCTAAGGTTTCGAGCAGTCTTGTCCCTACACAAGCGGCACTTCGTTCTCACTTTTCTCGTTGTTCGTGCAGGTTCACAGAACCAGGTTTTTGGTGTCCCCGGGTGTCTGGTTTTGGATTTGACGACACCGACGCGTTCAATTGCATCGTGGGTGATGCGTAGTCTAGGATTTGATCGAGGGGCGGAGGGGGGGATGAGCGGTACTTGAAAATCGTGATGGCCGGCTTCCGGCATTGTGGGCGCGCGCGTCCAAACTTGGAATCCACTCTTACCACGACGTTGCGTCGTCTCTCCATTGCTCTACGCGCTCGCGTTGCTCCTTTAGACTTACGCTTGCTACTTTTGACTATATTATGAACCCTCAACCCGTAGATGACGCATCCATGCATAAGGCACGATTGAGATTGCTATACCAGTCTCTGCTCGGGCCTGCGATGCAACCACTGGGGAATACATCACGAGTGTTTTCCCTTGCCCAGTGGCTACAACAAGAAACAGGTCCATGCCATCATTGAGTTGGATTGCATGCTTGAGCTGGAATTCTCGAAGTGAAGGAACATGACACTTCTCCTTAAGAATTTGTTCGAGCCATTCAGGGGAATTGACAGAAGGGTTAGGGAGGGTATTAGGGAATGTGGTAGATGTAGAATGAGCCTCGGAGGGCATATATGATAAATTATTGTGAAACGAGGGAGAATTAGATGCTTTAAGGCATTCAAGAGATAAAGAGAGGAGTTCGTCGCCGTCTATTTTGGGATGCGGTCATGGCGCGCGCCCACCATGCCGGTTCGGCCATCACATTTTTGAAGTAGCGCTCGCCCCCCCCCCCCCCCCCCTTCCGCCCCCCGATCTAATTCCAGACTCTACATCCATTGAACGACTTTTCTTCATACGGATCGTTGAGTCTGGTTTACGAGACTAGGTGATGCGAAGGAAACGTTGTGACATCGTGTGACATGGCTCACGACTTTCATTGTCCACCATAAACTCGAGCTCGTTTCCAGTATTGCGTCAAGCCCACTCGAACACAACGCTCCGTTTGCCTCGCGTGCCATCTAAATTTCCTCGCGACAAGCCCCTCAGTCACCCAGAAGGAGTGGTAGCGGTGAACATCCAGCAAGGGAGAGAAATCTTACCAGTGCACTGGCAGAATGCGTCTTTTCTCCTACAATGAATGCGTTCGTTCCCACGAGAAACCCACCAACCGACCGGCAAAAACTTGATGTGTACTACCATCCCTTACTCCGTTGCTCGCTCGTCAACTTGGACATGCAGGGGATGCCAGGCAAAGGGTGACGCTGACGTTTTGGACGCCCATCGCCAGGAGAGACGTTCCTTGTTTTCACCCGGGCGCAGTTCGTTGTCAAAGGTCATAAGCGGGATGCTGGTGTCAAATATGCGTGCGTGCTATTGAGTTTACGCTCTGTAGCCTTGTATTCGACGGATACCCATGACCAAAGCAAGGACTGACTCTTCTGAGAACATACCACCGTGTACGCCGACCTCACCACAGTCCCCAACGTTAGCTTTAGTTCTCCGGCCCTAATAAATATCGCACCAAAAAATTTTTAAACCACGCTTGCTCTCCGTACGCCGTACGGCGTAGGAACAAAAAAAAAGCAAAGAAATGTGCTTTTTCCAACGTAGCGCTCTCACTCGGAGTCGAACCAAGCAAGAGCGGTAAAGCAACGTGCTAGCCGGTACACTACCACGGAACACGTATAAGGATCCCACAGGTTCAGAGTAAGATTACTTATTACCACGCGAGAACTCGGCACACACTCTTCTCGCCGCGTCAACTCGAACAGGTATGGTGGCCGAGTATCACGGTACTGGACACACATTTGAGTAAGAGCTCTGTTACCTTGGTGGAAGGGTTCCAATCAGAGCTCGACGAGAGAACGTATTAACCCTCGGGGCACGTTGCGACTATCTTCCTTACAATCCCTGTTAAACTAGTGCTAGCAAATTTTGCCTGTCGGGTGTTGCAGATTTATGAAAAGCTATGCCATTGGGCAGGCTGGAGAAGCAGCATAATAGAGACAGAGAAGAGGAAGGAAGTTGAGAGACACCGGATCCCGGGCTCCTAGATGAGTACTAAGCCCTCACCAGGCCTCAGACACAGACACAGACACAGATCTGCGGAGATGGCGATGCGATACGGGTTAGGTACATACATACATACAGTAGCCACATCTGAATGAACCATGATCAGTGTACTGTTGAGGATATGGTTTCACAGCCACTGGGCCGACGGCTATGCCGCCTTTTGTTTTACCTTATTTTGATTTTCGTACCGATCATTACCGCTTCTTGGCTTCGTACCACCACCGCCTACGTATCTGTCCACGAATATACGTTCGTTCGAGCCATATCCGCCACGTTCTTTGTGCCTGCCGACGTCTATTCCCAACATGTACTGGTGCGCATTTTCTGTGTACGATTTTGGGTCAAGATGAATTCTAGATGTTTTAATATTTCTTATGGTCACTATACAATGATATCTACTGCAAAGCATGAAGAGCAGGCTGGTCCGGATCCGTGCCCTGGGAAGCGTGGTATAGACCATAACGAAGAACAGCGCTGTTAAGACTGCAGCATGCGTTAGAAGATGGAAGGGAGCACTACTATGAGAACGGACTTGAGGCTCCGTACACGCGACACTGGCCGCATTACGCGCCGCTGAATTGAATACAATGTTGGATAACCCTGGAGAATTTCGGCGCATTATGCATCACCAGTCTCAAGGAGTCCAGAGGCTTGACCCTGCCAGCAGAGACGGAGATCACCCCCTACCGTGGGCCCGTCGTCACGCGTTCGACCGCTATGGATTAACAACGGGTGATTAGAAGGGCCAGGTCGTCTTCTAGACGTGAGGTTCAAGTAACAGTGTATATACCACGGGAGAATGTTGGTGAAACAAAGTGCTTCGTACTAAGAAAGCCCATGATAGTGAGAAACAACGAACAGCGGTTGAACAGCGATTGTCGGCCCGTGTTATGCCCAATCTGTCTTATAGGGCTTCGCACCGTACCGTATACGGTATACGGCCGTATAGCCACGGTACAGTGACGGGCGACGGCTGGTCCGTAACCGTACCGTCAAGGCTCTTAGAACTAGGTTGACGGTACGGTACGGGTATATAGACGGCCGTGCCGGTCGTCAATACGGCCGTTGAATAATACATACCTGATATTTGGGGCTTCGGAGCAGCTTCAGGTCTTGCCATGGGCACGTCGTCATCTGCATCGTGATAAAATTGATTTTCGAGGGGGATTTCAAGTTTCCGTTGGCATTGAGGGCACACTTATCTGTCATGATGCTCAGAATGCGGTCGTAAGTCTGCGAAAAAAAAGGACTCTTTCGTGAACTCCTCTGGCTTAAAATTCAGCAGTATTTGACAGATGTGGCACAGGCCAGCGGGGGTCAAATTATTGCGCAATATGTGCGGGTAGTCAAACTCAAAGGATGAAACAGTAGTAGAATAGAGGCAGCAGAAGCAGGAAATAGAAAGTATTCTATGCTGGTAAGGATTAGAGCTTGAGTAGAGCGAGTGAAAGAAGATCGGGTGATAGCGCTGAAGAGCTTGCGGTGCCAGCACATCGTGGTACGATGTTAAGTGTATAGCAAACACGCGTACAGCATGATCTGATGATGGTTATTTTTAGATACATACACGGCCGTCGATTACCGTATGACGGCCGTGTTTATACGGTTGCTAACGGGATACGGGATGTCCAGATACCGTCCGTCTCTGGGCAAGTTATTTTGTCAGACGGAACGGGTACGGTACCCGTATGACGGCACCCGTATAACCGTACTATACGGTGACGGTGCGAAGCCCTACTGTCTTATTTATTTATATACTGGGATTAAGTTGATTTACCAGACGAATTAATTTTTTTGACTCTCAACACCTCTGGACGATTAAACATGAATTTGTTCTACAGCAAGAAAATTGGTGTACGCATAGTGTATACAATGCCGTATTAAAGAGCTCAAAGCTGCGTTAGAAGTAACCTCGGAATAGCGACAGGTTTAACCGGGGGTTCATTGCCAGGAGTCCTTTACAACGGCAGCCACCTCACCAGGGAAGATTCTTTACGTCGTTATGAATTTGATGACCGTTGCTGACTATCGGTCGGTCCGCTGAGAAAAAACATTCCAAGTTTCTGCTGATTATTGAAGTAGCAGCAGAGATCTTCCGAGACTAATACGTACACAATAATTACACTGGTGAGCACCGTCGGCATGCATCTACTTGGTTAAAAAATTCAAGCAACCGAAAACCGTTCCTGTAAAGGATGAAACCGAGAATATCCACAGATAAGACCGACTCGGACGTACTCGTAAACTCCGCCCATGCATCTGTATGGCAGGAATAATTAGAACGAAGAGGCCCGCTACGATTCTGGAAAAGAAAGAAAAAAAGTCAGGCAAAAGATTTCCCTTTCACTGTTTCCACTGGACATACGCGGCCTCGCAACCAAATGTTTGAAGGGCACCATGTTTTGCTGCCCAAGGAACTTGGAAATAGGCAACTGCAAAGCCTTTATTACAGTAGATGAGAAACTCAAGCAGCTATAGTAGATATTACATACCTCCGAGGACACGCACTAGATTTATCAGAGCACTGATTTCACCTTGGTGTTTCGGGAAGCAGTCGTTGCAATACGCGTCTGGTTGAATGTCGGTCCGAGGAAAGCGACGGAAGGTTGAATTACATACATATAGCCACGGTGTTGATCATGATAGCCAGCTCCGCAATACCCCAACCCATGATGATACCAGCAGTATTGAGATGATTCTGTATCGATACACCCAAGGTGACGAAACCGCATATGTACAAAGGCAGAGCAATATAGCAAGCCCTTGAATCTGTTCAGTATAACATGATGCTACCTAAAAATACAAACTCACCAAAGTCGACTCTCAGCTTCGAAGACACCATGATTGCGTCTGATACTCAGATTCATAATCCAATCATTCGTATACCGACCTGCCAGTTCACCCAAAAGTACAGATACCTACAAACTCAGCCGTGGGGTTCAAAGCGAATAGGACGAGAACCTACAATCGGTGTACCATATGCTCCAGCGATAGCGTCCTGGCTCCAGTCGAACCCGACTGGTGGAGGGCTCCCCAAGAACACTGCATTCGTGACCTGCATGAAAAATAATCAAAATAAATTCAGAGACAGATGCTCATGCCGCACATTGATACCGATACCAAACCCAAATAAGATACCCTCAAAGAGCAGAATCCCAAGAAGGTGAGGCCGCCATACGACCTTGAAGGGTGAGGAGATTGATTCCGCCCAAGATACTCGGTACCTGGCCATTTTAACTCCGGTGATACCGACGAGTGTTTCGATTTTATAGCGAAGGCCCGTAGTGACTGGTTCTGGAACGGGTTTCACAGTTCGGTTATACATCCTAGAAGGCATTTAGTAGGGACAGGAAAATAATGGAAACATTGCACACGTTTCGTCCATGAAAAGTGCGATTAGGACGCATACGACGGCACTGTAGATGCAACCAATTCCGTAGGCCCACCTCCAGTTTTGTCGGGCAACAAGGAAGCCAAAAGCGAACGGAGAGATGAACGGGGAGACAATGAATCCCATTGTCCAGAAGTTGAGCTAGGTCGAAGCTCGGCGGTGAGGAACGAAAAAGATTATACTCTGTTGTAACTCTACCTTCCGCGCTTGCAGGTGAAAAGGGTATAAATCTGTAACGATATATAATCCCTGGGAGAACATCTAAGAGAATTCAACACAAGGATCGAGCATATTCTGTACCGTGACTTGAGGTGCACTTCTACGGGATGCGTTCAGTTGAGGAAGAAAGACCAACAACAGACTCACCCGAAGAAAGCCGTCAAACATCTCATTCCTGAGGGGTCATCTTTAATTGAGAAGATTCAGAACGAACTGGATTTCCCACCAGCAAAAGTTGCCAGATCCGGCGCGAATGTACATCCCACGAGAAAGCCAAGCGCGAAGACCTGTTTGAAGAACCAAGACATCAATCCACGGAGCCGTACCAATGAATAAACTTTATCTCCACCTGCGACCAAAATAGAACTAGAAGACGCCCGTAGCAGCGAATGAGCATGACAGCGAATATTCCCCCCCACCCTTTGAACCGAGTATTAGTGGTGTATTGATCACAAGGATAGATGCATTGTGGACGGACCTGCCAGAAAGATGCTCCAACTGAACGCGTCGCTATTTCAGCTCAGCAGCAATTCAAACGGAACAAACCCACTTGGATGACAAATTGTTAATCACTCCGGTAGTAGTATCATATTGCTCAGCGAGCCGAAAGATGGACGCGATTCCTGCGGGAAGGCGCCGTCTGTAAGGGAAACGACAACGCAAAACACTAAACTGAAGCTATCACCTATGCCATTGTCAAAGTCCGGAACGATAGCGGCTAGCGTGATGATAATGAGGTGGATGCTCTTGCGTGCGTCGGTCCAATTCTGGGGGTCGCGCGGCGAATCTGTCGGTTGAGGCCACAGGACTTTGGTCCCGTCCCGAGAGAGCTTAAGCTTGGAGGCGAAAATCTCGCCGAATTCGATTTTCGCCTCTCTGCGAAAGGATCAGCCAGAGTAATCGTGTTGTGGGAAAGAAATTTGTTACGCTGGATCAATGACCAGTCTACCTGCATGTAGTTCGTGAAACGTAGCGAGGTCGACCTCTGCGGTGTCTTCCTGAACTTGAAGGACGACACTAGGTGCAGAGCCGATATCGTGCTTATCGTGGACAGACATGATGGTGGTGTGGATATATTACCGAAATTCGCCATCACATATACTCGGGTCAAAGTTGCTATGAGAAGCACGCGCCAGGGGAGAATCTCATGGGGTTGTGTTACGTGGGTCAGATGGGGGACGGTCCTTCGCAGTCGTCTCCCCAGAATGGGAGGAAGTTCCCGTCGATAATGCATCTTTGTAAAGCAAGTCAGGCAAGCGTGAGAGAAGTGACTATATCATCCTTGGCAATGATGCTCAGCGAGACTCGGAGGTTATAAGAATCCTGTATGGCTGCGAGATGTCGTTCAAGTCCGAGAGATAGGAGACAGAGGTCTCAAGTGACAAAGACAGGGATGAGGGAAAACTTTCATGCATACTTGTGTAGTACGAATGCGGGGAAACAAGAGGGTTTGCGGATGTAAAATAGCCTACGTGACCTACATTTTCATATTTAAGGACAGGTAGACCCCTTCTTCTATATATAGAAGGGACGGAAGCAGGTTAGCTGGGTTTCGTCTTAGCCTTGAATTATCCACCGGCAGAGAGGACGAAAGGTGGGGGAATACAGCGAGGACGAGGAACGTAGCCGAGGTGATGGGGTTCTGCACATTAGGATCAGGAAGGGGACGGCAGTGATGAATCCACGCCGTGGAAGGCAAAGAAGGAACTGAGATGGACGCGGGGGGCAAACCCACTACCGTATGAGAAGAAGGGCATTGGGGTGTTGGGGGAGGATGGTGGGCACGTTCATCGGATGGCGGAGAAGAGTCAGGGAAGGGAAGGTGATACCCATTGGCTGAGAGTCGACGAGGAGGTAATCGGCGATGAATCCGCGGGCGACGAAGAAGGAGCCGAGGTTGTGATCGATGATGCAGATGGACAGTGCTGAAGCCGCCGCCATGAGAGAAAAGACGAGGATTGGGGTGTCAGAGCGCGTTTGGGAACGGACGTCTTTGGGTGCCGTTGAACTCGTCGGGAATAGTGAAAATGGCTCTTTGGCATCTGCGTTCACACGGTCTCCCCATTCCCCACCACACGCTGCATCGTATGATGCGACCCTTGCGCTGACAGCCTCGCCGAACCTCTCCACGATGGGACAAAGGCAGGAAATATCCCTCTCGCCGATACCTAGCAAGACTCTCAGAGTCGGTATAGCACTCGCTAATTCCAACAACGCCCTCTGTTCCGCCTCATCGTCTTCACCATAGTACAACCTGACAGAATTCTTCGTATCCGCTGGCATGTCCTCAGATGTGTACAGCCCAGAGAGGAGGACCACACCTTTGATACGGGGATGCAAGGTAGAGGGAAGTACAGCTCCGGGAGAGCGAGAATGATGAACATGTTCGGGGAAAGGTAGGTTAATCCCGCACATCTTGCGCTGTACCAGAGAACTTCACGCCCGAGTCGATGAGGCGGTAGTCGGGGTTGAATCCGCAGGCGGCAAAGACAGGTGGACGCAGGGGCGGGGTGCGTGCGTGCGCCTGTGCAGAACCCGCTATCACATGAGAACACGAGGATCGGCATGTTGGGATGCGGAGTGGGAGGGTGGTAGACGTCGAGTTTGTGGCGGTCGCTTGGCCTGATGCATGATTGGCTTTGAGGATGGGAGCCAACGCGTATAGCAAGGGTTAGTGATAGCAAAAAGTAAGAGAAAAGACGCACTCGGCACCAACATATTCCTTGAATCTGTGGAGTGGGAGAGCGTAATACGCCGTATTATCGTGTGGTCCCCCATGGTTATAATATTCAAGTCGACGCGTCGGATAGTCGTGCGCGTCCATACAGAGCCTGCCGCCATATGGGTTGAAGACGAGGATTGGGGTGAGAGGGTAGTGCACGTCGAGTGTGTGATGCGGAGTGTGTGCCGTATTCCCGCGTGGCAATAAGGAATAGTAATCCTGTTCTGAATCTATGGGAGGTCCCTACCCTTACACCCACTCCATGACAGTGTACCGGCTAGCATGTGTGCCTATCATGGTTTGACACTCTTGCTTGGTTCGACTCCGAGTAAGAGCGTTACATTGAATAGGTATATGTCCCTTTTTTTGTTCCTATCTAGGGGCCACTAGTAAAAGCTGAATAGAGCATCGGTCTAAGCACTCAGGTCATACTGAATCTCTGCACAGAAAGGACGTCAGCAACAGCGAAGGAATACCCACCAGTATTTCCTTTAAGAATCCCCCCGCTTTCAACGATTTCAGCGGTCGATGCACGACAAAGCTCTAAGGTTTCGAGCAGTTTTCGCCCCTACACAAGCGATACCTCGTTCTTACATCCTGTCATGACTCGTCCGTCGTCATCTTCACCAGAAACGAGACCCGCGAAATCTGCTTGGTTCGTGGTTGGTGAGGGAAATCGCCGTGGTGTTGGTTCACGGGTTTTTTTTTTGGTGTTCCCGGGGGTCTGGATTTGGATTTGACGACACCGACGCGTTCGATTGCGCCGTGGCCGATGCATAATGGAGATCGGAGGACAGCGTGTCACATGACTTCGCCTCTCTTTGAACACGGCTTTCATCGGTGTCGCTTTCTCCGTACGCGTAAACTCGCGCTCGTTTCAGCATTGCATCAGGCTCACTCGAACACAACCCTCTCTTCTCCTGAGTCCTCGTGCGCCAACTATATGACGTCTCTCACCGGTCACGGCTCACCAACATTGTTTAACGATGAGCCCAGGTTTCTTGCGGTGCAAGATACACGACTCATAGTCCTGGCGAACATCCAGCAAACCATGGGGCAAGGAGCCCAAATTGAAGGGAGAGAAATGAACGATATCGTGCAGCCAGGTGCGTCAACACGAGAAGCACACCAACCGACCGGCACAAACTTGATGTGTACTACCCTCCCACTACACCCCGATCTTCGTCTTCTCATATGACAGTGGGTTCCATGCACGCTTCATAACCTCGACTCCTTCTTGTTCTGATTCATCATCGTTAACGTTACCCCATCGTCGACTCGCCGTGGATAACCTCCCCTTTCCCGACGAACATCCTTGTCCTCCCAGATCTGTACTCCCCGTATCAAGCCTCTCTGTACCGAAGCATATCGCTGGTTGGGTTAGGAGGGACGTTCCCTGTTTTCACCCCCGCTCGGGCAGGGTGAGGAACTAGTGTCAAATTCGCGTGTACCTGTATTTTGTACACCGTCCTGAATCGCATGGTTATTGATTTTCAATGCCCAATGTACAACCGACTCTGCTTCAGTTCTAGTTCTCCAGCCTAACAGATATTGCACCAAAAATTCACGCTTGCTCTTCGAGTCTGGACTATGGACTCTGGTTGCTTTAGCCCGAGTCGATAGGAACCCCCCAAAAAAAACAAGCCATATGTCTTCTCGACGCAGTGCTTTTACTCGGAGTCGAACCAAGCAAGAGCAGTAAAACATGTGCCAGCCGGTACACTACCATGGAGTTGATGTAAGAGTAAGGACCTCCCACAGATTCAGAACAAGATTATTACTACGCGAGAACTTGGCACACAAACAACGTCTACTCCGTGTCGCACACTACCCTCGCTCGAAGTGCAGAGACAGTTTAATTCCACGCTTTTCGTCATCAGCGCTCTTCAAATGTCGGCAACAGAATATCCTCCTGGCTGCGTGAGGAAAGACCGACCGCCAAGTTGAATCGTCGAGACACACTAGCCCTTCCCGACCCCAAAACCCCAATACCTTTCGTGGTGTATTGGTTGTTAGCACCTGGCAACAGAAGCTGGGTTCGAATCCCAGACTCCCAGTACGTGAGATGTCTGTTTTTTCTTTCTTTTCAGCGGTGACGAATCCAGATTCCAGGCAGCTCTCTCAAGTAAGTACTGGCTCAATCCTTCCCTCATGTGCTAAAGAGATAAGATTTGACTGAACCATTCATTTTTACTTACGTACTACAGATCCAGAATACAAAAAATGAACTTTTGTTGAGCCTTTGATGGTCCTGAGTGCACTGATACCAATCTCTGTCCCGACGTGGCAAGGACTCGAATCTTCAATATCAACCCTTGAGCGAACATGGCACCTCCAAACGCAAACACCAAAATGTGTCTGTTTTATCGCCCCTTGCACTCAAAAGGGATAGAGGCAAGTTATCCCTCTTGCCATTAGCTGGGTTTCTAGATCTCAGCGTTCGTATCCACCGGCAAGTCGTGGTCCAGAGAGGAGGACGAAAGGTGAGGGAATACAGCGAGGATGAGAGGTGATGGGGATCTGCACGTTAGGATCAGGAAGGGGACGACAGTGACAAATCCATGGGAAGCAAAGAAGGAACTGAGATGGACACGGGAGCGAACCCACTACCGTATGGTGAGACGAGCATCGGGGTGTTGGGGTTGTCAGGTGGGGGAGGATGGTGGACATGTTCATCGAATGGCGGAGAAGAGTCAGGGAAACGAAGGTTATACCCATTGGCTGAGAGTCGACGAGGCGGTAATCGGGAATGATGGCGGTGAATCTGCGGGTGGCGAAGAGGGAGCCGAAGTCGTGATTGATTCAGATAACGGATAGTGTTGAAGCCGTCGCCATGAGAGAAGACGAGGATTACGATGTGCATGCATGCGCAATCCCTCAGTATCCTTGGGCTGCATGCATGTGAAAATGGCACTTTGGCACCCCAAGCCTAACCACCCAGCATCGCTCCTTGCACTGAGAGCTCCACCGAACCTCTCCATGATGGGACGAAGGCAGGAAATATTCCTCTTGTCAATACCGAGCAGGAGCCTCGGAGCCGACAATCTCGCTGAACCCAACAATGCCACTGACATCCTCTGCTTCGCCTCATCATCTTCGCCATAGTAAAGCCTGACGGAATCTTTCATATCTGCTGGCATTTCCGCAAACGTGTACGTCACAGAGGAGGACCGCGCCTGTGATACGGGGCTGCAAAGTGGGGGAGTACAGCTCCGGGAGAGCAGGGATGGTAATCAGGTTCATCGCCCCCGCAGAATGGCCGAGGACGTAGATATCAGAATCTGGGAAGGGAAGGTTATCCACGACCCACTGCATCGCATCCCGCACGTCCTGCGCTGCACCAGGGAACTTCACACCAGAGTCGACGAGGCGGTAGTCAGGGGCGATGGTGATGAATCCGCGGGTGGCAAAGAAAGAGCCAAGGGTGTGGTAGATGATGGACGCGGGGTCGGGGAGCGTGTGTGTGCCCATGTAGAATCCACCGCCGTGTGAGAAGACGGGGATCGGGGAGGATCGGGGGTGTTGGAGAGCGAAGGTCTGACGCGTTTGTGGCGTGGGAGTAACAACAAAAGACATCTCGGTCCGAGATACCGCAACCAAGATCACGCTCAAACCTACCAACACCAACACCAACACACCAACACCTACTCTCCTATCGCAGCACTTTCCACTTTCCACTCTCACTGAACAGACAAATCCTTTCCTCTAAGCATCATTCTCACTGTCAAATGCAAGATCAGAAGCAGATTCTATTCCTGCCCAGATGACGATGCAAAGAACGGCCACGATAGGAGATAGGACTGGTGAGCGACTATCCCCTTATCTGCACTATTGCTTATTAATATCACGGCCATCTAGGTACCAATACATACAATGTATCCATCATAGAGCCTGAAGCCGAGCTACACTCGCTTATTCATTCCCTTCCTCCCGAAATTCTGTCTGAGATATTTCTTCTCGCACTCCCAAGCTCGTACAGCGTTCTCGAGCCCCTACACGCGGGTCCATGGCTACTGGGGCGAGTCTGTCGCCGGTGGCAAGATGTCGCCTGGGGTTATCCTGCCCTGTGGTCGTCTTTTGTCCTAATAGATCAGGAAGCGCCGCACCGAATACAAGAAGAAATCGGAACAAGAATGGTCCAGGAGGCCCTTCAGCGGACCAGACAGAGTAAACTCTCCATGACGATATGGACGGGTCACATTTTCTCAGATACCATCGTTGAGACCTTACTGCAGCATTCACGGCAATGGGAAGACGTCTCCTTTTTAGGCCCTTCCTCGAGTCAATGGACTCAATCACTACTCAATTCCCATCCGATCCATTTCCCTTCGTTGAGGTCACTTTCCTTGGCTTACCCTCATTCTATCGATGACATCGCTACCACCATGGGCGTTATCAAAGACGCGCCGAACCTCAGATGTCTCCAATTGGATGTACGGGTGCCCAACTTTGACCTGAGCACGGTTCTCTTTCCATGGTCCTGTATCACACATTTGGATATGACCTTCTCGAAATTTAATTGGGTAGGGCTGATTGTCAGGCTTCTCCGTCTTTGTCCGAGTCTTGAAGAGTTAAAGGAGAAGTCCATGCTCCGCTCTGAAACGACCACTATCGCCCCACTGACGCTCGAAAAACTCCGTTCACTGAGCCTCGGATTTTCTCATTTGCTCCTGCGTCACCTCACTTGTCCCGTACTGGAATACCTAACATTCACTATGCCATATATCAACTATCCATCATCCAGTCTAACGATTTCTCAATTCTCCGCCCGTTCTGGGAGTCATTTGCAGACCCTTGATCTCCGGCTAGCACGAAAAGCCCTAGACCCAGATCAACTATTCTCATGCGTTCCTCAGCTCCGCAGATTAATTCTATCCATGGCGGATACGGAAAACGACAGGGATCCGTCGAGGTTTCTCAGGTGTCTCGATTCAGGCGACATGGCTCGGGGTCTGATGCTCCCCAACATGTCTGTTTTTGAGCTGAGCGCAAACAGGCTTTTTATGGGTGACATTCGGCTGGAAAGACGGGATGAGTTACTGGTCAGGATTATCGATAGGCGTTGGGACGTCCCTGAAGATTCGCGGGTGACTCAGTTGTCTCAGGTTCGTATCAGGTGCCGGAATCCTGCTCATGTAGAGGCGAAATTCAAAGGTGGTCAAGCCGCTCCAAAGCTCGGTGCTTTGCGTGCTTTGTCGCATATTGATCGTCTGAAATCGTGCAAGGCTGAAGGATCGGATATCTCAGTCATTGCCGATGAAGGTAAACTTCGTTCTGAGGTCCTTGCTATTACTGACATGCTCTGTAATTAGAGATGGACGGACTGCTCGAGGAACGTGTTCTTTTATGATGCACTGGCAGAAGATGTTGTATGCAACATTTTGTGGTTCTATATTGTCTGTCAAGCATCCAGCTTTGCATAATATCTCGAAATTCCTTCCAGTCACTCACATCATGGGATGTTCCTTTCATCTCCAATAGCGAGCCGCTGAACTCTTGTCTTTATTATCATCTCCACATCTCTGGTTAGCACTATTGAAGCTAGATAATTCGAAATTCAAAAATCAGCTCGGACTGGGAGTCTTTCTTACTCTTTTGCTGGGATCATGACCGCGAGAGACCTCCGAGTCCCTGAATTTCTCTTCTTTCCGAGGGCGAGGGGAATAAGTGCCTCTCTTTCCAGTCTCTCTTCTTCCGTGACGCTCACTATACTCCGTAGTAGTGCATCGGGGCTCAGCTACTGTTCAAGGGTTCGATTCCCATGGAGTGTTATGTGTATCTGAGGACTCCTTTGTTTTGATCCTCTAGCTTGCTGCTTATCCTTCAGTTGTAAGAATCGGCAATCGGCAACGGCGGCGCACGGTTATCGCCACCAGCTCTATCATCGTTTCCGCAGTGAATTGGCTGCAAACTCAGTTTGCCTCCCTCGGCCGGGGGATACAATCACACTGGCCTCTTAGTACAGGACGCTGGCTTCGACTCCTAGTAATTGGATGATTGCACGTCTGCTGAACCTGTCCACGCTAGATGGCATGCTCATTTTGTCTGTGCTAGTGCCGTTCGGGAATGTGCATTTGTTTCCTCGTACTAATCAAGCTTCGCCGTTCTTCCCTCTTCCTATCCTTTCTATCCTCTGTTTCAATTGTAGTTACACAACAAGATGGGTGCCCGACACCATGTCATGTACCCCATTTCCAGGCGACTCCTCGACCTCCCTGTCGTTTCCAGAACTCGTGATGACGTCTAATCCTCGAGTCTACTTTGTTCTCCGTCGATTATCGGTCTACGTCGCACGCGCTGGGTTCGACTCCCAGGCAAGGAACGATAGTGTTGTTCGCACATAGGTTTTTTCTCGGGGACACAACTTGCAAATTAAAATGGTGTATTCGGGGATCGACGCGCAGCCAATACACCCGCCCAGCTAGATTCTTCCCGGAGTATCTTTTCTTGATTCGGGGCTTAGATGTATGCGCTGGTTTAAATTACTTGAAGCCGTCTCTTGTGGTATATTGGTTACCGGACACTGGCGCTGGGTTCGTCTCCCAGATCATGAGATGATACGTCGGTCCCGTGGACGTGTCTTTATGCGTCCAATTAACACTGCAATACCGCTCGGGATGTTACAATAACGTTCACGTTCGGGACATGGGGAATGTTGGATGCATGTGCTGGTTTAAAATTACCTGCCGTCTCCTATGGTATATTGGTTACCCGACTGGTGCTGGGTTCGACTCCCATCAAGAGATGATAGGTCCAGCTTATCGACTTGTTTTTATGCATACTTCCAACTAACAGCTGATCACCCCTCGGGATTTGAATACGCGTTCTCCCAACCCAGAGTCTTCCTTGCAAGAATGAGTACAAAGAAACGAGGTATTTGGTCGCAGTGAAGCGCGTTCCTAGTGCATCGGTTGTTAGAGCCAGAAGGCGGGGTTCGACCCCCAGCCGGAGCGGTAACTTTGAATGATTGCACCATTTTGGGAGAATGGGGTTTAAATATTGTCCTATTTATTATTTTCCTTGTCCAGAAAACCTAACTGAATCTCTTTTAAGCCTGGCAAAGCGATATGATGAAGTGCGTTGTATCAGAAAAGGATGACACGGTTAGTGCGGCTCGCGGCGTGCATGAATCCACTTGACTGCGTCCTCTGCCCATTCCTCGCCCTGCCTAGTCCCAAGCGCGAACATCAAGCTGACGTGATTATGCCCTTTGGCGACAAACTCGTCGTACGACACCCTCAAGAGGTTATCCATAACCCACCGTATTGCATCTCGCATATCCTGCGCCGTACCAGGGAACTTCACGCTAGAGTCGACGAAGCAGTAGTCAGGGACGACGGTGATGAATCCGCGGGAGGCAAAGAAGGAGCCGAGTTGTAGTAGATAATGGATGAGGGGGCGGGGTAGAAGGCGAGGATCAGGGTGTTGCGACAGCTTGCTTCATATACAGGATGGTAACGAGACTAGAGGGTAGTACACGTCGAGCATGTGCCGGTCGGTTGGGCCGTATTGGTGGGTCCCTCGCGTTGTCTGCTCAATCGACGGGCATTTGGATTTGAGGATGGGAATGAATGCTGCCTATGAGCGATATTAGCGGTAAATGAAACAGAAGGAAAAGGACGTACCCGACAGCTTCTCCCCATTGGCTTGGGCTTGGCTCCGCTCCCCGGCTTGTTGGATGTCCTCGCGCGCATCTCATACTGCAAGAGAGTCTTCCTCATCTGCAATGATTATGACAGAGTGAAGGCTTGAGCTGAGGTCCGGCGACTCAGGCGGTAAGAAGCGCTGTATGCCCTGTACTACCTTCGCGAGATTGGTGTACGAGGAACGCATAATGTTGAGGACGGACTGTCGGTGTTATGTCGATACAAGTATGGTATACACTGAAAGCGAGCCTAAGCCTACGGGACGGTAGCGGGTGCAAGAAACCAAGTCACATAATGGTCACAACCTATCCAGTAGCACCTCCATCCATCACTGAATACAGGACCATCACAAGTATGCGACAGAAAAATGCAAAACCCTCAGTAGCGCCCTGGCGAACTGACAGCTCCTATAGTCAACAGCAAGCTATGACCCTCGCAGTAAACTCATCACACGATACAGCCCTTCGAATCTTCGTTGAACATGATAGACACTCGTTACAGCTATGATATGATCCGAGCCTCTCTACGCACCAGGCTTTATCATGGCATGTTCGATCCCTACATTATAAAAGATGCGAAATGGCCAACTAAGCTTCAAGCATCAGTGCATCAGACTCTAATACCTCATCTGTAGGGGAGTGAAAAAGAACTTATCTCGTGACGTTGCTCCCCTCCATTCTCTAACCAGGAGTCGAACCCAGCTCGCGTGCATTCTGACCAATAGGCAAACAGACGCGTGCGAAAATGCGAAATGGCTTCGGGTCCACATGAATGCCACACCGACCTCATCACAACCTCCAACTCCTTCAAACGTCGGCCTTGGTTCTCCGGCCTAATAAATACTGTACCAAAAAATCACGCTTGCTCTCCGACCTGGACTCTGGGTGCTTTAGCCCGAGTCGATAGGAACAAAAAAAACCAAGACTTGTGCCTTTTCGATGCAGCACTCTTCAAGTTACTCGGAGTCGAACCGGTAAAGTGTATTGGCTGTTGCGCACGGAAGCTGGGTTCGAATCCCAATACGTGAGATACGACCTGTTTGAGACTTGTTTTTCTTTTCAGCGGTGATGAGTCCGGGCATCTCAAGTGTTGGCTCGGGAGCTACTTGTTCTTCCCCATCCAGATGCTCATGATTGAACTGTTCATTGTTACTTACGTACGCGTGCTACAGATCTAGAATTAAACTTTTATTGAGCCTATACAGGTATGTCCGAGTCGTACACCTCGATGGTCTTGAGTGAAGGTTGATTGCACAGATACCAATCTCTGTCCCAGCGCAGTGACCGCGCGAGCGGCAAAGAAGGAGCCGAGGCTTTTGCACCAAAAGCTCAGCTGACGCTTGGGATCAGGTTCTCCTTGATCTGCTGAGATATCGATGGCCGGTGCACCCTATCCTACACGGAGAATCCATGTGAAGAAATAGACAAAAAACGAAAGACGACGCGTCGGCCGTAGAAGGCCATAGACACTACGTAACCGTATCATGTGATATCCAAGTGTAATCCGGATATCCGGGGGCCGGGACTGCCACGCTTGTTCGCACGCACACATGATGCATGATGACGGATCGTGTAGATGGGGTACGTATTGCTGCTGTTGAGAACAGCCTGGATCGTTACACCCTGCCACACGTTCTATGCTTCCAAGGCCATCCTGCTGTTAAGTCCGTAAGTCGTCGGCCGCAGAAAACAAGACAACAGCTTCGTTACACAGCACCCCCGGAGTGTATATATCAACAAATCCTACAACTTTAACAGCCAACCCACGCTCCCCAACACTCACCCAACACTCACCCAACGTCCCGATATTCGTCTGGACCGTGGGCCTGAGCTGGTTCTCAGAGGCATCAGCCTTACATTGTACAATGTTGGGCTCGTAAAAGTATACCGCTTATCGGGCCACCCACTCGTCATGAACATGGTCGACGTGCAGCATAGTGAGTGGAAGGAATCCTTCGAACTAACGTATACAACAGCGAAGAGAACAAAAGCGACAGGTACAATTATCACGAAAACTTTAATTTCGAGTAAGTCTATTGAGCTATCTGTCAGGCTCGTATCTCATACAATTTCTAGTGTTTCGCACTATTACGCCGCTATCCAGGTCTCCCAGTCACTTTATGGTGGTTCTTGTTCACAACGACTGCACCTTGCGAATGCGTTTTGCTCCATCGCACTTCACAGCTCGATATTCTCCTGGAAGTCTAATCTGCTGGATTCTCATCAGGCCCTACTGTCGCTGCGCATACGGCACCATGCCTTGGTTTGCAAGTGCGTCCTATTTCAGAGGGCGACTTTTTAACTGAATGTCCCCGAACAACGATCTTTCAAGAGTTGGACCACGCAGGTGAGAAAAAAAAATTGCATCTCTTCATGCAGATACTCATAAATTACCAGCAGGTGGATGAACGTCGATATGGAATGTAAACAACTGAAGAAATCGAGATATGAACTTAAATGCATGGTTCTACAGCAGGCATACGATAAAGCAGCAGTCATGCCAATGAAACTGGGTACGAGCTGGAGGAATGAAGAATATCAGACGCCTCTGCACCGATGTCGGCTGGATCCCGCATGACCTCGACTTCCAAGCGTAACATCTCCCTCTCATTGGAAAATATGATATCCTAGGAATATCGCAGTGAGCACAACCAAAGTGTCCAGAAAAACAGTAACGCCTGACTAACCTCCATCTCTCCTTTCAGAGCCTCAGCTTCTCGCTGACCTTTCCGAGCGTCCTCAAAAATCTTCTTTATCGTCGAGATATAATTTAACCATGTGCGGTAGTTCCACCAGGAGAATGCACGGTCTGCCACACGGAGCTTGTAACATAAGGTATCCGAACTGCGCTTGAATCTATAGCAGCTGATCAGCATACGTTTTCTGGGTGCAGAGCCAATGCAATTATACTCCAACAGCTTTCTCTCAAATTCCATTCCTCCAAGCACACCCTTATGGCTGTCAAACATGGCCATCCCCTCACTAACGGTGGTGATGAAATCTCGAACAGCGGTACTCGGCTTCCAAAATGAGAGGTTGAACTGCAGGGCAATGCGGAGGAGGATGACAAGGAGAGCGGAAAGCCATGCAGGGGATATCGTTGCAGTGAGCAGGTTTGCAATCATATCGGATTTGCAAGTAGTTGACTCTGACATCCTGGTCGATATCGAGTGACAACCAGAGTGAAAAGTGGTGTGTATGTCAATGTACCAGATGAAAGAACAATTTGTATGGGCGTGTTTCCTACAGTCCTATCTTCCATCTAATGCTATACTCTACAACTCTGCATTACCTAATCAACAGCCCTGGTAGAATGTTGCTGTAGAAATTTTTCAACAGCATAATATGCAGTTATTATCAAGAGGATCAACTTACTTGCCTGTCTCGCTATGGTCCGTACCGCTGATCAGTACTGGAAATATCTGAACTATATTCTAGCGTCGTCGAGCCCTGCATTCAGAGCGGTCGCCCAGAGACATGGCCAGCAATGTTTGTTCCGAAGTTAGAGCTGAAATCAGAAGATCAGGCATTTGATAGAAGCTGTTAGTTTGCTTGTTCGAGATTTAGGACGTCTGTGATGCTGCGGCAGGGACCAGGAGACCAAACAGCACATTGACAGCATCTGGTAACTACAGCCATGTTTAATGCTTAATATCCTGGCACTAGATATTAGCACCCTGAACTTCGAAAGAGCCAATGACCTCGGGTTGCTGCAGCAGAAACATGGAGCATGAATCGGTTACTGTCATAGAATTTCAGGATCATTTAGTGTTATTCCTGATATACGCAAATCACTCGATCTGAGGTCCTCTGCACAGCCAGATATTCCGGGCTTGTTTTTTTCCAATAGACAACTGAAATAGTCCACCATGACTGTCATGACTTCAGTGATGGTCGCACGACCCGCACAACACTGCTTTATGGGACCGCAATGCCAAGGACATGGTGACAAAGCAGCTCATGTCGATGAGCCAGACACATAAGTCCAAGGCTACATCATATGTAGCCTCACAGCCACAGAGTCAAGGTCATATTTGCATGACCGGCGACGGTCGTCCCGAAGTTCTGTGACCGGCGACCTTGACCTCGGCTCAAGGTCGGGTGACCGTACAACACTGCCATAAAGATGCCTTTCGACAGTACAGTGTTATACTGGCCAGTGAGACAGCACCGGTCATGAGATGATGGCTTCGGGTAGGCGCTCCACACCACATTTGGTCCCGGAGTTTACAAAATAATAGTTATAAGACTAAGAGAGAAATATTCCGATACTTTTTGCTCCTAAAGGAGCTCGCAGTGAGTGTATCAGTGTTAAAATTTGATCAAGCCAATGAGACGTGTGACGCTTGTGACTCTCCACTAAAGTCCTGCCTGATATAGAAATTCTGTGATGTCTCACTGGGTGGTTTTGTGACTGATCTTGACTTTTTGTACTGATAAGCTTATTGCACTATAATTTCACACACAACGCATCCTCAATTATACCATATCTTATGCAGGAAATACCTACGGTGCGAATGGTGCAGTCCGATCTCCAATCAGACCCCATTTAGTATTGTTCCGATGCCGATTTCCATTTCAGCGTCTCACTGGCCGGTATAACACTATCATCTATTTCCGTGTTAAACACGTGTAAGCTGAACTCGACAACAGTACTCATAGAATCTGTTGTAGAGCTGTAGTCTGTGCTCTAATGCTGCGCAAGTCATTGATGCAGAGTCCATGAGAGTCTATGGAGGGGGGTAAGGAAAGGGACTTTGGGAACATCATACGTTTGCTACCAGACCATAGAAATGCTTCGCACTTGATTCGTCCAAAATGTTCAAGGGGTCGTTTTCCCAAGGAAAGATGGACCTACCTACCTCCACGTGATTCTTCTGACTAGTGTTGCCACGGCTCAGCTCAGAGTCGCCGAGTCGTCGAGCAGAGCCAAAGTCGGACTGAGCCAAGTCACCAAAATGACTCGGATGCAAAACGGCTTGACTCGGCTTCGACTCGACTTTTGATGGCTTGAAGCCAGCTGAGTCAATGACTCCATCCAATTTTGGAAGAGGTATCTCTACCTAGACTTAGTGTAGTCAGACCATTATTTATGTGTATATAATATTGAGTTAATATGATTTAGTCCATTTTCGAGGGATAGCCACTTGGTACCCTCTTTTTCTGTTGAATCACAGCAAAAAAAGTAAAATTTCAGCTAGGTTTTAGTAGATTCAAAATTAAAATTTACAGTACTAAATTTCGTAAGTTACTTTCAGAAGGGTCGAAATCTCAAAATTTTGCCCAACAGAAACCAAACTTGAACCATCAAGTTTCTGCGTTTATTTTGGAAACAAAGGAATTTCTACCATAATTTGATATTTTGGGTCATCCACAAATTCAATCGAGCACTTTTCGTTTCTATACAAATTTTGAAATGCCAGAAACCATTAGTGTGGGGGATGTCAGAAACTTCCACAGAAATGTCACATTCTGGTATGAATTTCCGGCCTGCCAAAAGTAGTATTTCAGGAACAATTTCTTATGAGATAAAATTATTGACAAATTTCAAAGTTTGAGAGGCGATGAAACTTTACTGCCGTTGACCTAGACTTCAACTTCCGCTATCTTGCCGTCTACTTGCCGTTAACTCCCTTTTCACCTGCCGTTCTTCTGCCGACGACATGCCACCGAATTTATAATTGGAATGAAACACTTTGTTATGACACTCCTCGTCCTTACTAACCGTGGTTATTAGAATTGCATTCAGATCTAGCTGAAGATTAGTCACTACAGATGAATGCAAATGGACAGGAAAGGACTCCTTACCGATCCCAGGTGCTATTTTCACACCGTCTCATTTATCTCCCTATCATCAAACATGGCTTGTTCGCCGGGTGACCACAAAATCTGATCTTACGCTAGAGCTGAAGCTTGCCTGTGGCTGTAGATATTGCTTGATGACCCTGGTATAGGGAGACTGCCATGCGCGGACACATGAGATTCAGATCTTGCTGAGCACGGGACAACGCAGATGAACGGGCACGATTTACTGGCCCAGTGCGTCTCCCGCCCTTTTCTACCAACGCCGTCTCATTTTCCTCCTTGCTATCACACAGAGCTTCTCGCCAGATGTCGTAAGGCCGTGTAGAGGTAAATTGCCCCCAACTGCATGGCCTGCACTGGTTCGATGCAGAAATTGGGTTACAGATAGGTGAGTTCTCAAGAATGTAAGTCAACAGATAGTACTTACTAACCCAGTGTATGTGCTATCATCCTCCCTCTCCACTGTCTCTCTCATTGTCCTCACCCTCCGAATCTATGCTCGCTCATGGGAAGACGATACGTCGTCTCGAGCCAAATACGGCCTCTTCTCTTCTCAACCCAGCACCTTTGATCGCCAGCATCGACAAGGGTGCAAAGAGGGGTAATCTCATATTGATGGGATAGGATGGCATGTCGTTCTCCTACGTCTCTCCATCTGCCGGAGTTGCATACAAGCCTTGCGCATCCCAGTCCCCATCTTCCTCGAGACGTTCCCTCCTCTCCTCCTCTCCTCCTCACTCACTCTCGCTCACGTCTTAGTCGTCGTACTACATAATGATGCCCTTTCGGCACGTCTTCGTTTCGGGGTCGATTCTCGTCTGTCATTGTGTCTACAAGTCTTGCTCTTCGTGATCAATTGTGAGCTCAATCTCCATCTTTTGTATTGCTCTTTTCATTTCTCTTCTCAGGCTCGATTCCCCCGCTCATGTTGCCGTCGATAACACAATGATCAGGTCCGATAATGAGAGGTAAGCGTCCCTTGGTGGACCTCACATTGAGCTGGTTTCCTTCTGCCCTTAGGCTGTCGCTATTCACGGCTACGTTTGATTCTGCCAGGTGAGGCCTCGGCCTATTTCTTGCTGCATAGAGAGATTAAAAGACCGGTTTCCAGGCCTTGCCATGGCATCTACATCCCTGGGTTGAAGGAAACTCGAGGGTAGATTAACAATGCCCATTATGGGTTGAGAAACCTTCACTTGAAGCGACGAGAGGGAGTCTATTCAAAGATGCGGAGCTACGTGCTTCCCGAGTTCAATTTTGGCTCGGTGACCGACTCATTTCCTTGGCTTTTCCTTGCAAGGTCTAGCTGGCGAGGGTAAGTCTTTTTTACCACCAATTTGCAACAAGACTAAAGGTTCACACAGGTAGACTATCGAATGATGCCTAGTGAACTAAATCTCGCTGGTTCGCTAGCTTAGATATTGTGTGCTAGGTACAAATTTCGTCTTATTCTGGTTAAGGTTTAAACTAACAGTGCGGGTTTCATGCAGATACAACGCATTTCATTAGATTCCAAAGGTATGTAACTTTTTCTGTAAGAGTACGAGGTTGACACTGATAAGCCAGTATTGATACCTCCGAATTAAACAGTGCATCAAGCCCCTAGTAAGGTATACGATGGCGTACTGTAATCTAGCAAAGGTTTGTGACTTTGAACTTAAATAGGTGCGCAGAACGTTCTGAATATAAAGAAGATACTCCAGTAATACAATGCCCGCTACCTGAAGGAGGGCAGGAAAATGGCAAATGAGAACAGCACCCCATCCCAACGTCCAACGACACTGTTCGCGGCGATGACTTTCCATCCAAAGATGATTTAACAACAATCACATCATCACCACCGATTCCCCGCCAATACTGTGCCGTGCTGAAAACCAACATTCCGCGATGTCTCTTGACTTCTTACTACCTCCATGCACCATGCCCTTTCCCCTCTCCCCTCCTTATGCTGTCCACTGACAGAGTCCAGTCTTTGCTCGTCGTTCATGACCACACGCCACCACTACAAAACAGTGCTCGCCCTCGACAGCCATCTGGACCGCCTGTGATGTTGGTCTGGGCACCCCAGCCGCAGCCGTCAGAGTCGACGTGGCCGAAGACGTTAGACTCGCTCTCGAGAGTTGTTGAGAAGGACATTCAGCAACAGTCTTTGAGCTCGATGCCGATTACGTCCCGAACGGTACCGATGATCACTCGGGAGGACACTTTTAGACCTGCACCTAGTGTATGGACGACGAAGGGGGTCGGTGCCATTGGGGATGGACGAAAAAAGAACAGTCTGGGCGACTTTGACGATTCTGTATGTCTTTTTCCTGTTTTCTTGTCTCAATTTCGCTGACCTGACTATATGCAGCACGTCGAGCGGCTGCTTCGTACTCTGAATCTCAACTCACCTACCCGTTCGTTCAGCAAAAGCCTACCCTCAATCTCAACTTCGAGACGGAAGCGCCAGGATCCCTAGGTTTTTCCCCTGCATTGATTTCCTCTATTCTTCTCACTCCCACCGATCTCTCGACGTCAAGCAGCTCCAATCTCAATATGAGCTCGCTGCAGCGCCGCATTCTGGCTCATATTCCTCAGTCCTCTCGGCTATTCGAACCTAGTCACCAATGAGAATCCACTACATCTCTGATAGCGGCGCCTTATCCCATTCACCGACTTTTAGCTCTTCGCAGATACCACTTTTCGAGATCCCTTACCTACACGCTCCTAATCAACCCTGCTCTTTATCTTACTATATTAAATCTTATGACCCTCACACTGCAACTGCCGTTAGGAATATCGACCCTCAGTCATTATACTCCGTCTTCCACGCTCCTCCTTCCGACCAAATCCCCTCACAGCTCTTCAATTTCCCACAATTTCCCCTATCCCATTGCCAGGAGATGGCGACTAATGTTGGTATCGATCGTGGCCACCTCAGCTCCAGCGATTGGCACATACCGCAGTACCGTCGGCGGGAAGACCGTGGTTGGTTTTGCAACAATGGGACAGCATCGTGCCACACATCCATGGATGACACTGCCATGTCAGCCCGAATGTTCTGACAGCCTTCGACGACGACGCGTCGTGAAGATTGCTCTGGTATGACTTGTCTCTCTGTTCTCACTCTGGGGCTGAAGGAGGTTCATAGATATTATTGCTCTTGTTCGCATTGTCAGCGTACTCATCATTGGGCCTTTCCCGACTTGGCATGGTATCTTCAACGTGTCTGGCTCGATCCAAACCCATCACCAAAGCTATATTCAGCAGCTATTTACACCCTTCGACTCGCGGACATCAAGTAGGGGTGTCGACGCTGGGCTCCCTTCCTCCTTGGCCGCATTGTCTATACTCATTCAAATAGCGCCTTGCCTTGACACCGAGCACTGCGCTCGGACCATTGTCTTGCATACCAACGACATCATCCCCGGCTTCAGTCATAGAAAAACAGAGCGCAATAACTTACCGAAACAAGCATATGTGCCTTAGGATTATCTTCAAGAGAATTCAGAATGCCACAGTGAATACATAGTCCGTGGTCCTTTTTGAAAGGGAAGTTTCCTTGACAGGAGTTCTCGGGAAGATCTCCAACACATTTTGTTGTAGTTTCATGCTCCTGCACTACTGAATGAGATTAGTGAATCAATAGTGATAGGTTGTGCATCGAAGGAAACGAGCTCACCTTGAAGCTGAACTGCACATCGGAGGCAGCAGCAGCTGGCTGTAATCTCTTGATTTGCCGGACCACAATGATTACATTGAAAATACATCTGGGATAGTGTTGCCACGACTCGACTCGCCTCAGCTCAGCTCAACTTCGGCACGACTCGGCTTCAAGATGACTCCAAAGTCATATTACATCACCGACTTTGACTCGGCTCGGCTTTAAGCCGCTGACTTTTTACCGAGTCATTGACTGCATTCTCAAATAGGAAGGTAACCTAGAATTGACCTAGAAAAATTCAGCAACATGTAGTACATATTTGAGAAGAGTTTTAAAAAAAGGCTTAAATGTGAATGCATGTCATAGCCATCCTCTCTCAAGCCCCTGGACATTAAAAAACCACAAAGATTGAACTGTGATAAATGGCATGGGAAAATCATGCCATTCAAGGCACTCTTTTCCCATGCACCCGCGGCTGGCTTGTAACTTAACAAAAAACCTTGAGTCCAGGTCCTGGTTTCACTGATTCAGGCTTAATAGCTCAAGATTGATTTGTACTACTCATACATAATCCTCAGAGTCTCTCAGGATAAGGTAAATACAGATCTTCCCAAATTGGATGCAGTCAGTGACTCTGGTCGGCTTGAAGCCATCAAAGTCAAGTCGTAGCTGAGTCGAGCCATATGAGGACTGAGTCATTGCCGATGACTCGGCTCACCCTTGGCTCAACTCCGCTCGGCAACTCGGCGACTTCGAGCCGAGTCATCGGCAACACTAATCTGGGAGAAAGGTTATCAGTTATATAGCAGTAAACATCTGATGGAAGCCTTTGGAATTGAGCCTACAGAAATGCAAGCATGCTCTTCTGTGGAATTTTGGGACAGGTTTAACAGGTGGCATCGTTCACATAGACCTGGAGCAAGGGGAGGTTGGAAATAAAATCTTGGACGAGGGGTAGGGGGGGAGGGGGAGGTAGTGTTGCCGATGACTCGGCTCGAAGTCGCCGAGTTGCCGAGCGGAGTTGAGCCAAGGGTGAGCTGAGTCATCGGCAATGACTCAGTCCTCATATGGCTCGACTCAGCTACGACTTGACTTTGATGGCTTCAAGCCGACCAGAGTCACTGACTGCATCCAATTTGGGAAGATCTGTATTTACCTTATCCTGAGAGACTCTGAGGATTATGTATGAGTAGTACAAATCAATCTTGAGCTATTAAGCCTGAATCAGTGAAACCAGGACCTGGACTCAAGGTTTTTTGTTAAGTTACAAGCCAGCCGCGGGTGCATGGGAAAGGAGTGTCTTGAATGGCATGATTTTCCCATGCCATTTATCACAGTTCAATCTTTGTGGTTTTTTAATGTCCAGGGGCTTGAGAGAGGATGGCTATGACATGCATTCACATTTAAGCCTTTTTTTAAAACTCTTCTCAAATATGTACTACATGTTGCTGAATTTTTCTAGGTCAATTCTAGGTTACCTTCCTATTTGAGAATGCAGTCAATGACTCGGTAAAAAGTCAGCGGCTTAAAGCCGAGCCGAGTCAAAGTCGGTGATGTAATATGACTTTGGAGTCATCTTGAAGCTGAGTCGTGCCGAAGTTGAGCTGAGCTGAGGCGAGTCGAGTCGTGGCAACACTAGGGGGAGGGGTACAGGCCTTAAACATGAAACCTGACCTACTATATATAGACATTCTGGGAGGTGCAATCAGTATGGTTTGGCCTAAAATGACAGTATCTACACTGAAAATCAAGTTATGGAGCATTACATTAATATTTAGACCATAATTTTCACCTTCAGATGTATCACGGCCAAGTCCCTGAGGCAGTCGCATGGTAGGAATGATTACAATAGCATTACTAAGCATACCAATTATAGATATATTATTATTACATATGGTAAGAGGGGGAGGGAGGGGGGGGTCCCCTGGTCCTTAAACACGAAACTGTATGTCATGTGCGGAATTTTATTTCCAACCCCCCCTTGACCTGGAGTGCCTTTGAGAGGGAAGTTCCCTTGGCACCCATCCTCTGGGTACCTCCCAGTGCAAACGGTAAGCCTGTAATTATTAAAAAGACTGGGATTCATAGAGACGAGAATAAGACAGAGGTATAGATTAACTTAATTTAGCACGGGGTGTTGGGTGGCAGCATCACAATGGTGACCACCGATCAAAAACCAACCGCGGTCATCCCGCCGACCTTACCACAGGCAACTGTTCAGCCGACTCAGGAGCATTTCTCTGCACCAGCTGAGTGGATGCATTCGGATGACAAGTCGATGGTCAATGCTCTCGGCATCAGCTCTGGAGGCGGAGGTATCGAGGGAACATTCCTCCAGGCTTCGTTCTTTTTCTTATCAGCAATCATCACCGTTGTCTCTCGAGGCATGGCACTTGATTTTTCAAATTTACTCATTCTAATGCACATATATCCGTTTTCTATCAGCCGATCAACTTCTTGTCGCTCCTTCAACCGTCATCTACACGCTATACCACTCTTTTGTTTCTCGGATTATCCAAGGATCATCTCAAGCTTCGATTTTCTTGCAGCAAGAACTCCAAGCTGATTTAAATGAGCACGCAAAGGTTGTGCACGCAATTTGTGCTCAATGATTTGAGATGGTGGCTTATAGGTGAGCTGCTGGGCATATTTCATCGATACAGCATCTAATACTTTGACAAGTTTGTAAATTGGTTCGACGCTGTCTTTAAACTGCCTCGACAGCTGAAGAAAGATTGTTGGATGCATGTGGTAAGAAACTCGCCAGTTTTATTATCTGCATCACTGATACTATCTTTTCCCTTAAGGGGGTTGAATCATGAGCTTGCCACCAACTGCTATGGTTGGCATGTCCTGCAACAAGCGCTCCACTGCGAAGAAGATACTTGCCTCGTAATCATTTCCGAATTACTTCTTGAGGACCCCGCTCAGACACTAGTGAATAGACATGCCAGTCATGTCTGGAGTAAGGTACGAGATTTTTTCCTCATACATTATCTTATCCTAACAACCGGTCGTAGATCACGGAGTTCTCGTGGACTCCTTCGGTGTCACCAATCTTTACCTTGTACGTATCGACTCGGCCACTTTCTTCTATCAACGGATTCAATCACCATTATAGTGTCAACAAGTCACTCAAAGGGAATGGCCGCACTCGCATGTCATGAAATTGGATCTCTCATTCAAGTATGACTGTACTATCGAACTGGATGTCTGTTTCTTTAACTTGGTATACTGTTCTTTGCAGCACGCTTTTGAAAACCTTGAAGACTCCACAAAGGATGGCATCGTCGACGTGCATCATTATCAAAGATTCTAGCAATAATTTGAACTGGGGAAGATGATAGGACTCGGTAATGCCGCACAAAATGCGATGGCTCTCATGGACCAGTATCGTGTTTAAGGTTCAGAATTCCTACCCCCTTTGTTGGATTTTAGCCGTGCCTCTCCTTGGGGAAAGTTTCCGGCATCTTCACTTTTGATCCCTCTCTATCCTTACCATTCACCCAGACGCGCTCCGTGCTTGATTATATGCATTCTCCAAGATATACTTCACTTTCATTGCCCACCATTGGGACGCCGGCTGCATTCATGGACTCTATAACCTCCTCGACCGTCTTTTGACTCATCCAATCAGAAATGGCTTCCTTGATTTCGATCTGTCGCTGAACACGATGCTGATTCTATGCGTAGTTGGGGCCAATCAGTTTGGTGCGCCTGATGGCAGTCATGAGTTGATTGCATAGGTATCGCCATTCGCTCCGATGACGATAAATGTCGGTGTAGACGATCCTGGTTCATGGAGGCATCTGTTGGTACAATTCCCATGATGGAGGAGCATATTCTGGACAGGGTGACCACCGTCTGGCCATAACCACTCACACGGGTAGAGATTAAAGAAGGATTGCTAGTGTGCGATTGCAGAAACTCCGGACTCAGACCTCACTTCTCTAGAGCTACGTATCAATCAATATTAGAACATACAGTCATTAACCACAAAGAACGAGTACATACTCCCAGAGGTTCTCCGAAAGGACGTTGCTCTTGGTGACTAGCCGTTCGATCAGCCTTGATGGCATGAGCCCAGTCCAAATCACGGTGAATGAGCTTATATCAGTGTGCTCAATTGGTGATGGGGGGCTCGCCAGCGGCCCTAACCGATCGCGACCAATAATACCTAAGGCAAGGAACATTGTATGTGCTCGTGGCTCGCATGCCGCAGTGGTTGAATAGAGGCACTTTGTGGTCGTGTTCTGTCTTTTTGGCTAGGTGTTCGTGGCTGTCCTTTTTCTTCAGTCTTTTGAATCAATGCAGCTTCCAAGTGAATCAAATAGCATCCTGCGATGTCCAACCCAACGTTTGGTTCTTGTTACCCGAATTACAGCCGGTTGAGGTGACCCATCAAAATTTCCGCCTCAATTGGAAGCTAGTAGTACATGGCATGGGGTGTAAGTGACGGAGTACGTGTCCGCGTTCATCAATTATTTAACTGTTCTTGTATGTGTCTAACTGGTAGCATCTTCCTCCCTTGCGGAATCTGGTGTATGTACATAGCTGTCCTTAAGCGGTCAACTTCTGCTCTCGTGTACACTGTTGAAACAAACATTGAGAATTATTGCTTGTGTGCTTCTCCTCACCCCTCCTCATGCAGGACTTGGACGTGCCACACCCCACAAGTCGGCCTACTACTTCAAGTTATTACTGTCTTAGTTCTTGCTGCTTCAAAAATGATGGGATTTGATCGTCAACTGAAATTTAACAAATGTCCCTATGTTTGAAGGTATAGAAATCCTAGGTAAATATCCTATTGCTCTGAACCTGCACATAACTTCCTCAATAGGGTAGTCTGTGTTTCATTAGGACTCTTACAATGATTACCAAAACTAAGCCCTACAATCTCACCTTTATCTTATTCTCTACAGAGAGCCTCAGAGGGAGATGAGAGCCTTACAAGGGCATTAGAATCGAGAAAATCAACCGAGGACAAAGGACTCACTGATGCCCATCCCTGGGTTGCCACAACTGGCACAGGCAGAATACGGCTCTTAAAGGGGAACTTGGTTCGGTGTCACGGTCCTGTGTTACATTGAGGGCAGATACAATGAGAGGTAGGAGGGGCAGGTAATGTAGTCGTCACCTCGGCGCTGTCAATGGGGGGATCAGAACCAGGAGTATTAGTCAGCCCATCTGGTGAAGTGGAGGTGGGGGGGGGGGGACATTGGAGCTGGGGGATTGGACTCGATGTGGAGATGAAAAAGGAGCTCCGAAAGCAACTGTGAGGACAGGCGTCAGTTAGCGTAAAGATCCAGATGAACCATACACTGAAGGCTTTGGTCTTCCACTGCCTCATTGAGGCTTTGTCCGTAGTTGGGGGGGCCCAGCTTGGCACACAGCATGCCTCGGAATCGCTCTGCATAAGCGACAAAAAGGCCACAAAGTAATGCATTGAGGCAATCATCATCCTGACCCAAAATGGAGCAGTAAACTGGAAGAATGCTCTTCACCCAGTTCACCTGGACTTCGGAGTCATCGATAGAGGACATATTGAACGGGTAAGTTATGATCGATAAACGTCATTTATATGCTGCCAGTGAAGGAGTTAAACATAGATTGTTGTTGAGGAGGCAATACGGCTGCAGCTAGGTAATCAGACAATATTGTGATGTAATCATAGTTCGCGTCTCTACTGGACTTTAAGTGTAAAAGAAGAGAGAATACCAGCCGTGGAACAGAGTCGGATCCTAGTCACCTGAAATTAGCCCATACCGTTTGTGTATGTCACGTAATTTGAAAGGTCCTGGTAGATTGGACGAGTATCATGTTGATATCGTGCTTCAAAAGGTTGTAACCCTGAAGAACAAGGGTAATAGGCATTTCAGGGCAGGGCAGGGCAGGCAGGCAGGCATTTCAGTGATGGAATAACGGTTCACTGCCGGGCCAATATGTTCAGCAGCACCCAAAGCCCTTCTCATTGGCGTTTTCATCCATTTGATACCGCCCCTAAAAAATGTTCTTTTCTCCCCAATTTGTCTTATCATCTATTTGGGTGACTTAATCTCCTTCCTTCCTTCCTATTCTATTATTTTAAGTTTCCAGATCAATTCAAGGCCTACTTTGCGCCTACTCAGACAAGCGGGATGAACGGTGTCGGCTCTCAACGACAACCTTGCTTCCAAAAAAATTAGGATCTGCATCATTTTGACAGGTAACTGTGGTGCAAAAGCAAGAGAGCCGAGCCTGTGTTATGTTTTTTCGAGTTGTACCCTTGAATTGTAATAGGAATCTCAAACTGTATCTGATGCTAGTAGGTAAGTCATGACCCAGTGCAAAATGGTGGAGTTCGTGCTATGTAAATGCAACTTTCTGATGCACCATTTGATGCGGTCTGACACAGAAAAGCTACTTGAAACCGCCTTCTTTTGGATTATCGGCACGATCCTCCATTCACCATCGCCGAGTCGTCTTTTGGAGTCTTACTCTACCTTCTACGTATTTCTTTTTCATTCTTTAACGTTTAACTCTCTAGATACTTACAGATACTAAAACATTCCATATATTTATGAAACTTCAGTAGATACAAACTATTCCAAATTCTATCTAGGGTTTCCTCATACTTACAGTTACTGAGTGAAGTTAGTGAGAAGGTAATACTGAATGCTTGCTGGACCTGGAGGACTACGTTGAGGTATTCTGCATGACGTCCTACTTGCCCGATCGTAACCGAGTCCTCCCTAAATGAGCCATTTCTTCAGAACGTGAGTATTCTCTTCGTTGTGGTCAAAGGCTCCTTCAGCTTGACATAGGAAGTCGACGCACTTGTAGTACATATATTTGTCTATAAAGCCGACACATTACTTTGATTTCGATAGCACTTAGAACTATGTGCCACTCCACAATGACAACAATATAATAAGACTTGGGACTAAGACGCGAGATGAGGATGAGAACAGTGCTACTGCAAATTTCTCGTGAGTGAGATTCCAGAAGGCCGACTCTACAGCCGGCACGAACAGTATGAAGTGTGTAAGATGACATCCAAGTTACTCTGTCCCGTGTATCCTCAGCTCAAAAACCGCTGCCTTTCATGTCAAACATGTCGATGCTAACTGTCTGGTCTGAAAAATTCGTAGTCTTGATTTTGAAGTTACGCTGCAAGCACTCTACGGATTCAGCAGTGGATAAAAATAGCCATGGAGACAGGTCATTCCGTGTAAAGAGGTGCCGAGAGAAATTCTTCTCATGTCGCAAAACATCTTGTTGGATCGTTGGTATCTGCAAAGCAAGCTTTGGTGGGAATCTTTGGAGCTTCTGTGGCATTTGCAGCATGATTGTGGTCAGTGACATAATATTAGCCATTGATAGTGGGTTGGGTGGAAGGTCATTTGAGGTATCACTAGGGTTGAAAAGACTAGCAGGGTTAGCGGCAGACACAGTTCGAATCAAAAGCAGGATCACTGACACAATATCAGGCTTATCTTCTCCTGTGGCCTGTCCCTTTTCATGCCTTCATTCTCCCTTCTCATTCCTCTGAAATTTCTTCATATCCTCTTGCTTCAGTATGTGGATAACCGCCTCTTGCAGAGCTAACACCTCCAGTTCTTGTGGTTGTTGCAGTATTCACGTAGGGTAGAGAAAGCTAAGAAAGATCCAGCTGCCGCACCAGCTCAGTACCAGGTAGAGGTAAAGGCCTGCTCTGAGCTTAGTCAGCACCTTATGACGTCCTTCACAAGTCCACCAGGCCAGTAGTGATCAGATGACTAACACGACATGATTTCTTGGCATGCCATTCTGAGTCAAACGTTGTCCACCTCTACCTTTTTTACATCACAGCGTTGGTCCTCTTCTTGCTTTAAGCAACATAGTCTCAGCTGAGGTAGAATAGCACCTAACCGTGTCTGGGTAGGAGACAGTCTAGTCTAGAGTGTAGCCTGCAGTGAAAGTGCCACCACTGTTGCATTGAGCTCCTTTGAATTACCACAGTACTACCCATCCGTTCCACCATGTGTGACTAGCTCTACTTTTAGACTGCGTCAAGTTATTCATTTCACCTTGTGCATTAACTTCCTTGCTTGTGTACCGCCTGCTTTCCTGAACTTCACTCTTGGGGAGCTATCTGGGGTTTCGACTTAGTCTGAATGTGCTTCTTTTTGATATGACTAGGTACCGACAAAAGAGAGTCGGCAGAGAGGGTCAAAGAAATGTACACGAGTTCATAGATGTCCAGAAGAAGAAGCCTCGAAAAATGCTGGACACCTATCGAAATCAAATGATCACCAACACTAATTGCATTAGACAGCGCTTATGAAGGTGTATTGTCAAGGACAAAAGACGTCTTTTGAGTGGTGGACCAACAAGTTCCCCAAGCCGATACAGTATTTGGCAGCAGGAACATGGCGCACCAATCATTGTTGGCATCATGTGCTACGAAATGTTTTTGTAGCTGTAATCATTGTTGCAACGGTACATTATTGTCCTTCAGCTGTCAGTATTAATCTTGCGTTTCATAGACCTCTTTCTCCCTCGGCTGCAGGTTCACTTATAAACCTGGTTCATGATATTGCAAGGCACTACAATGGCAAACCCCCAACCTGTGTCTGGTCACCTTGCTGTGAAACCAAGTCCTCCACCTGCCATCCAAATGGTGTTGGCATCTGTGGACCTGATTTGTCAATACCGAAGCACCTCCCTATTGGTGCATGAAGATATGATACTGAATGAGGTGCCTCCCCCAGAATCCTTACCATCCACCTGGGTGCCATTCCTTGACAGCTCGATGCCCATGTCCGAATCTGCCCAATGTCCTCCCAGCAACAACTTCTTGGCACCATCATCTTCCGCATCCACTTCAGGACTTGTTGAATCCACACCTACTCAGCATCCAGTGCCGCCAGCTTTGGAGTCGATTGAGACTGTTGATCCACCCCTCTCAATCCCATCCGACAATTTGATCCCCACTAATTCACCTCATACAACTTGTGTGACTAAAATTAGTCAACCCTGCACCGCCAGTCGTTCAAATTTTGAACAACTGATGATTGAGAATGGTTGGATGCTTACTGAAGCACAAACCTTCCGAGTGAGTATTTTACTGCTACCGAGGCGTGTTTTGACTTTAGCTTACTAGGCATTCGTTAAAATGCTTGCATCCAAATATCTGGACCCCACTTTGTCTATTACAGACCAATCATCCAAGGTGTGTATAACCATCAGAAATCTGGTTAGTCATGGTGTTGTCTTAAGTTGCATATTCACCGACCTGACGCTTAGGCAAACAAGAAATTCTCAAAGCTTCTGGAACCCTATGAAGGAGTGCCATATTCTGAAGAAGACATTAAATGGCCAGTGTGGCAGGTTCTAGTTCGTGAGTGTAGCAATACTGCTGCCAAGGAGAAGAACATCGGACTAAAAGCTATGGTGCAGCAAGCCAGCCGAGTAGCAGGACATCGTAAAACCCCCTTATGAACCGTTGTTCCTTAGTACCTAGGGTCCTTTGGTAATCTTAGACATATAGATCATCTATATCTTATCGAGTTCCATGCTAAATGTGCTGGATTCTGTTGCAATATACTATGATGGCCTGATTATGAAGCCTGGACTTCTCGGGTTTATAATGTGAAGATGATGGGGGAACACATCTAGTCAAAGTGGAACATAAAAAGTAGCTTTGATTGAATCATTTCACACCACTGATACCCGCCCTGGGCCTTGAGGTGGCTATATGTTTTTGCGACTCACAGAGAAAGTTCATTGCCACCGATGGCTATGTGGTTGTCGGCCGCTATGCTGCCCTGCCTTGGATGTTCGAAGTGAATTGAAAGACCAAAATCTCAAGGACAGGGAAAATATTAACCTTTCATCTATATAACTCTACTGACCTCAGTGATAGGACCTGCTGGAAGACGAATAAATTTCCGTTATTTCTATGATATTTCATGTTTAATTAAGTGAGGAAAGCGAGGTAAGTTACATGTTCTCTTATCTGCTTCCACGAGTTATTGGGAAGTGCTGAAAGCAGGTTATTGGTACCTACTGTTCAAAGATGGCAATCATATGTCTGCCCAGGACTTGCCTCATGAAAACTTCAGAGATTGGCTGGCAGAATGTTATTTCATATGTCATTCGATATTAGAGCATCGTTGTCAGATGTAACCACATCCCTGAAAGAGTTTGAGTAATACCATGGGGTAGAACTTAGTTACAGAACTTCTAGCCAGCGGTCATGTTTGTCATGTGACCATGAAGCATCAATCATTATGGCAACTTGATCATTGTGGCCTGTTATCTGTCCATCAGTTTGTACCACCTTTGTAGCCCAGCCTTTTCTCTATATAAAGCGGTCAATGTCTTTCAACTCTTCTCCCAGGATCCCATTATGCACTAGTGTGGAATTGACCAGTCCTCGCCAGTTACTGCTAGCCCTTCGCTGGCACCACCACTGTACTGTTCTCTCTTTGCCCAGTATCTCACCTTCTCATGTTGTCTTTATAGTTCCAACCTTCACTACTGCCATGGCTGGAAGGCCCCCCCCCAATTGCGACAAGGCCCCCCTTTGACCCTCCGTGCTCCTGTGCTGACGATGAGCTCAGCGAGTCACTGACTCGTTCAGAGTTTGAAGCAAGAATGGATGTCGATGTGAAGCACCTGTAAGCCCTGTTTTTATTCTGTGTTATTGCCTCCATCTGAAGATGATACAGACCAGTTGCACCATCAACCACAGGCAGTGTAGGGATTGCGCCCATGGACATGTTATCCCATGACTCCATCAACGATCACTTTGGACATCTGGAAATAAACTCTCTTTCTCGATCTCCATGTAGCCCTGGATGCCAGTCATTTAGGTCCTCTGGGTCAGGTCCTCTTTCTGATTGGGGTGCCAGATGAGAAATGTGAGTCTTTTGAGCTGGCGTGTCTGCTTCAGCACACTTACAGTTTTTTCTTCTTCTCCGAAATATAGCAATATGATTGGTGACCTTTGTAAGTTGACCTCAGTTCATCTGTGTTGCTGTGTCTGACAACCCCTCATCTAGAGAGGCAACAGACTGCTGTGAATGAGGATATCAAACTCATCAGAAACAATGTGTGCGATTTAGCATCCACCATGAAGAATCTCATCAAGACAATGGAACAACGCAAACAACGTGAACAAGCCGAAGCACAGAAGAATGCCAGTAACAGCCAACAGATCAGCAACCTGTTGATGCTACTGTTAAAGCAGGGGCAATGGGACCAGCTCCATGATCATGAAAAGGAAAGTGACAAGGGCAGACCTGGGGTCTTTACTCCTTCCAAGGCCCCCCAGAAGATCATGAAGGCCAACCAGGGCAATTGACACAATGGTGGATGATGAGGGGCTCAATGGTATGTTGCACTCACTTTCCTCATCTTCACTTCATTGAATCTGAATTCATCATTGTCTAGAGATCGCCAAGCTGACCCTACTTAGCTGGATTGAGGGAGTCAGGGCATCTATGTTGGGCTTGTCCCTCTATTTTTGTACTACAAGAATTTTAGCATGCATGAAAATATAAATGTGTTTTCTGCATTTGTGTCAGTGTGTAAGATACTAAGTTTTCCTAGTACCCTGGATCTGATCGTCCATTTCAAGAGCTTAGAAAATTTACTTGAGTGAGGCTGTAGTTTTGAGGAGGTCATGCTAGCATTGATACTGTTAATATATTGCTTCTTTTTGTGCTTGCCCATTCCACTGGTATTTTGTGATCCAATCACTTTCCATCTATGATAGACTGCTTCATTCCTGTTCGTGCTGCCGGATCCAGCTGCGACAAGATGAGGGCACCTTACATGCCAATTAATTTTGAGACCTTGGATGACGAAAGTTTTTGTCTCCCTGGGGGTGTTTGATATCACACCCTCGATGTCCAGCTCAAAAAGTGATCATCACGAAACTCCCAAGCGGCCTTATTGTTGCACCACAGATACCTGCCATAACAGTCAAGCTTGCATGTCCCCAATTATTTTCATCATTAAAGAATTGCCGTGTTATAGCGGAAAATAAGCCTAACACCGTGGTGCACTGCCAGGCTAACCATGATCAGTGGCTATTCTGGGAGAAAAAAAAGGGACAATAAAAGAAGTGAGTCCCCCAAAATAGACAATAAGAAAAATAAGTCACCGCCAGTACACTGTTTGAGGAGAGAGCATTTTGCAGGGTATGGTGCCGATGAACTAACTGACGTGCCAATGACTGCAAACGGCGATTAAATGCTTCTATTGTTTCTTGCGCTGTGCTGCCAAACATATCAGCCCGTGGAACCATCAGTCCACCACCCAAACGGCGGTTGTCTGTCTTTTGTCCTTAATGCTACCTTACTCATCTTCAAGTTTGTAAGTGCTAACCAACACACAATTAGTGATCGTCAATAGATGCCCCACATTTTTTGAGGCTTCTTCTTCTGGACATCTATGAATTGCTTAGGTTAGGTTAACCCTCACCCTGGATGTCGAAAAATACAGACCCGACTCAGTGGCTTGTCAGCAGCACCATGCCACAGTGACCTGGTGAGATTCCTTTTCCCCCCCATTGTCGATAACAATAGTGGCCAAAGCACTGACAGACTGAAGCAGAAGTTCGATACTGTACAGACTGTACTTGAGTCTGTGGGTACTTGAATAAAATGTGGCTAAGACCACAGCCAGAAGGCCAGTCAGTTAGCGAAACTGTAAATATGAATAGATTACTACCTGTCTGTTCTCCCCTCTGATCTGCGTAGTTACTAATAGATTCGATGGATACTGAAGTAATCAAAAAGGAGCTGAAGACAATAACGGTCGCCTTCTCATTGCAGGCTACAGTCTAGACTGTCTCCTGCCCAGGCACAGCTAAGTGCCATTCTACCCTCAGCTGAGACTATATTGCTTAAAGCAAGTGAAGAGATCAAACAACGAATGTAGAGGAGTGGAAAAGATAGGGATGGAAGAGTTGATTGATGATGCATGATGTATATCATGCGCCAAATAATCGTGTTGCATCAGTCACCTGATTAAGACCTGCCTGGGGGCTGTCGATGCTGAACAACTTCAAGGACTCGAGCCTGAGACTGAGTTCTCTGGTGTCTACCAAGTGAATTCATTCACTGCGACATTTAGCAAGGACATTTAAACCGTTGAAAGCTTTATTTCATATCATTTGCGCCACCACTGGCACTTAGCACTGTACCCAGAACAAAGTAACTGGGACGGGCGGGTATTGGTGGTCTGTGGTTGTCTCTACTTCAGCTATCTTCATTTCTTTCTCTGAATCCTCGCTGACAAAAAATCTTTCGGTGTTCGTGAGTTTGAGTACAAGGGTGGTCCCTGGCAAAGGCACTTCTCACTGAATGGATTCATTAATGATACAGAATCTGAGGAGACTTTACCTGACCTGGGATAGCAGATGGAAATTTATGGAGGGACTATCAAGGCCTGTGGATGCAAGAGTAGGAGAGATAACATGAACCGTGATTGGCGGGCACATCTGGATCCAACCTCGTGGTTGTCAGCACAAAATGGAAGTCGGCCAACATAATATACACCGCACCCTTTGTTGCTTATATATGTACCCCACCGCAAGCCCTTACGGGCTAGCTGGGGTAGCGTGCTATAATAAAGACAAATGATTTTTTGCAAGACAAGAAAGCACACGTCATTACAAAAAAGGTCCAGGAGACGCCTAACTACTGGAAACCCGGTGAACAATCAAGCATTATAGATCACATTTTTTCTCTGTTCCTTACTGCTTACTGTACAGCCTACTTCACCTCACACGCTTTGATGTCCTGTCACAAAGATATCTATCATGTCCAGCGATGATCTACTTCTAAGATAATGTGCAGGAGTCCCCAGGTCATCCAGCTTGATCAACCTCATGTTTATCATCACTGATATCGGATGGAATGGTGTTACTGAGAGTATTTTTTAGGGACAAGGTTTGGAGAGAAAAGGGGGAGCCTAAGGACGACCTGGAAAGCTTGTATCTGATGTTAGTCTGAAAACAGTAGTTGATGAAAGCTTTACCTTTGTAGTATCATCGCCTGAAACTCCCTTTGTGTCCATACCTTTGAATTTGTCGCTCTGTATGATTGCGGCTTTATGTTACCAGTGAATTTGGAAGAGGGGGGAACACACACTGTGATTCTAGCAAAATCCGTCTTAGTTCTGTCAAAGATTTGTGGCTGACTCGATTCATGATCAACAGTCACATTATAAAAGACAAGTTCTTACTGGCAGCATGGGCATTGGGGTGAAAGGAATATGCTGTGAGCTGGAACTCCAGAATTAGTTCAACTGTGATATCGTACTATGGAACTCGAGCTTGACTGACCATGAGTGGGTCAGCACCTGCAGTATAGTCGGCCTCGGTAGTATCGGTGCTTGCAAGGCTGCCTGATCTCTCAGTGCTCTTGAGTCGGGTTATAGTGTCCTTGGATCCATTTGAAAAAAGCAGCGAGTTAGGCAAGTTCTGGTCAGCGTTGATTTGATCGAACACATTGAATACATCGTATGACTCACTCTTCTGTGATGGCTGGGTAGTGTTCGATACCGCCTCGGAGGTGCCCAAAAACATGCTTTGTCCAAAGAAAGTATGGCCCTGAAGGCTCACTCAGAGAGGATTTGGTGTCATGCATGTGCTGTTTCTGGTTGCTGCAATGCAATCGATCGTCGACATAGGCGACCAATCTCCTGATCCTGGCTCTTGATTATCTTGGAAGCAAAGAAAAGCCTTGTGAAAAGGGCCTGGAAAAGTTGTCAGAGACAAATGTGAGGGAGATCAAGAATTGTACACGATGATCTTCCGGCATGCAGGCAGGACTTGATCAGAAGGTTACTTGATGAGAGAGAAACATTGAGCTTCAGGGCTAACTTATAAGTAATATCTCCTACATATTCTTAGACGAGAAAGAGCTAAGATGCTCAACTTAATGAGTCAGGTGCCTAGGCCAACAACCACCACATCTGATCTGATGCATTATTGCCAAATCTTCAAAGCCGGTGAAAAAAAGAAACAAAAGGAACAACTAGGATAAAGGATGCTAGTTCCTGGCACCTATCGATGTTGATTGGACATTACATGATTGCAAGTCTCGGGGTACCACTTGAGTCCTGTGCACAACCGTGCAAGACATCGAAGGCTCAGTGTCTTATTGTTGCACCACAGATACCATTGAAGTGGTCCAAACTTGTGTGCCCCCCTTTTTTTTTGGAAATGCGAAATTAGAGAACAAGCCAGACGCAGTTCATGCCTGTTACAAGGGCCGCTCATCGTTGGTAGGCCTTTGGCTCTTCTGGAAAAATAGAATAATAAAAGATGTGAGACCCTCAAATATACAATAAGAAAGAAGGAGAGCACCACTGGTATACTGTTAGAACAGAAAGCATTTTGTGGGGTGCAGTGCCGATGGTGAGCTGATTGGCATGCCTGGCACCAATGATGGAATGTCACTGCTATTGTGCCGTGCTGCCAGACATATCGGCCCAGGGAACTGTCGGTCTGCCACTCAAATGCCAATCCCATTGTTTTTTCACAATTTGTCAACCACCAACATCGTTTTTCGGCTGGTGGCCAGTATGGCACATTGCCTTTGACTCATCAAAGTAGGCTTTTACTTATGCCATCTGATTCGCACAATTAGTAGGGTTTGACTCTAGAATCTCAGGATGGAATACCGCTGTCGATGAAGGGGCAATCGACATCCTCTTATTGTGTGGGCTAGGTCAGCCATGTATCCTCTTAAAAACTGGCACTGATTCTGAGACTTGCTTTCAATAATCCTATTACTCACTCGCAACCCTTACTTAGAACCCGCCGTATGAAAGATTCTATGCTGTTGATGAACCTATAGACTCCCGTGGGTGGAAACACAAAACCTAGGTGTGGTATGTGCTGACAGACACGGAATCTGAAGGATGGTTCTAGCGAGTCTAGTCAGGCACCTCTGTGCGGTGACTAAAGCCTCCTAAGTTCGGAAAGATAAAGAAATTTCTCTACTAGTAGCGTAGAGGATGGTAGCGAACTATAAAATTCGCAGGAAGGGAAGTAATTGGGAAAGGGATCCTAGAAGAGGCCCTAAAACGAATCAGTAAACATACAAGGACTATACCTTGTTCCTGTTGCAACTCTAGCTGCAAGTGCAACGAATAAGAGCTCTAAAGAGACTGTCTAAGTTCTAGCTGTGAACTCAGAGGCTGTAGCGAATTATTAAACTCGCACGGTAAGGTTGAATCAAGGTGATGAGGATCGGTCTGATACTCGACGAGACTTTCTCTGGCTGCGAGAAAGCGAAGGCATTGATGGGAGGGATGAAAACACTGTCTCCTAGCTGCGGAAGCAAGCGAATTTGTTTGCGAAGCAAAGCAATAAAAGAGTTTCCTAGTGGCGGGACTCCTAATTACTTTGCGTAGAAGAGAGGGATGTGTTGTAAGCACAAGTAACCATTAAAGGTTCACTGTTGCTTAGAGAAATAAAGGTTCGAGACGAAGTTCTAGCAGCAAAATGTCTTTATTGCGCTACTTCAAGGGTGTATGTTGTATGGTGTAGGTGTTAGGGATCGAAGGTAAGCGTAGAGAATAATCTGGGGTCTCCCTTCTTCTCCTATCAGGCTACCAACTTGCGAGCTTAAATACTCATTACACTGGCTAACTAAGCTACCTTACTCTAGCACTAATATTACTATAGCATAGATTATTCAAGTACTTACTTAGCAAAGGCTGGTAAGTATGCACAGTTACTGCGCCTAAGGCTATACTAATGTGACTAAGGGTTCTCACTAACCAGATCTCCAATACTTCGATGAATAATTTTCTACGGCTGCAGCTGACTTGCCGTAGTTTTAGCTACGTGACGCGTTTTGCAAGGCTGCGCATGGATAATTCATGACCGCAGGGATGTTTCATGTGGGGTGGCAGTGCTAGTTTTAGACTGCAAGGCACAAAGTCCATGGGGAGAAGGGAAGGATCGATAGGGCCGATGCCGATGACATCATACGTGAATCACTAACTTCGTGTGCTGAACACCCATTGACTTGGTTTAAATTGCATCTTGCTTGCAATCATTGAATTAGGGAAAGTCCACTATAGGGACAAAGGTGATAAATTGTAGGTTGTGTCCACGATTTCAGAGTGCACAGAGCCTAGAGGCTCATCACCATCTGTTGCAACTTCAACCAGCAGGGTTCACACCTCTAACGAAGTGAGTGTTGTCTGTATCTGTATGTCTTATCGTTCATCGAGTAAAATCCAAAAGGCCAAAGAAGCCCATGTTGATCTCTTCACGCACCACCTCCGTAATGGCCTCGACGTTGACGACATGGCCCTTCTTGCTTCCGAGGAAGATCAGACACGCAGGAGACTTTATGCCATCGCTCGCAATGACCCAGCAATTGCAGATGCTCACGTCGGACTAGTTGATGTCTTCAATGAGGACAACAAGGGTCTCTTTCTTTCTACGCTGAGCGATGTGTCGCTTCAGTGCACTCTGTTCACAGATCCAGCAGGAGGACACTTTTATCCCGAGGGTGATCCAGTAATGGTCTCTTCTCTCCAACAGTTTGAGAATTCCTGGAAGTCATTTACCGAGAACATGCTCTCAGAGATCGACTGGAACAATGTTGCTGTTGCAGGTGGCAGTGTTCTCGCTTGCCTAGATCACCTTTCACCCAAGATTCTGGACTCTCCCATTCGGACTCGGCAGTATCATCAAAGATGGTACCCTGATTCCGATATTGATGTCTTTTTGTATAGCCTTTCTCCAGAAGACGCGGAGAGAAAGATTGTACACATATACGATGTTGTGAGAGGCAGTGTGCCATATAATGTTATCTGTGTCCATACCAAGAACACAGTCTCTATCCACAGTACGTGACTTTCCAAAATTATTCCAGCAGACCTTTGAAACAACTTGATAGGCCAATACCCTTTCCGTGTGATTCAGATCGTGCTTTGGCTCTACAGCTCAATCAGCGAGATCCTGATGGAATTCGACGTCGACAGTGCTTGTTTCCTCTATGATGGTGTGTCTTTTCTCTGTTATCCTTTTTATGAGGTTGAACAATGTTGTCCAGGATATTGGGTGTGGTCCAATCCCAGAGGAATTGTTGCTCTTATGAGGCAGGCTAACACAGTTGATCTTACTTGGCGATTGCCCAGTTATGAGCTTCGTCTTGTCAAGTATGCTTCAAGAGGCTTTAGAATCCTTATACCATTGTTACGGCAGGAGAATATCAACCCAGAAGTGTGTTTGCTTGAATTTTCTCTCGGATATGCTCAGATGATTGATTTTACTACCAGATATACCATCGACGACCCTCCGAACTACAGGGTCTTGCATGGCTCCTCTGCATGGAGCACCTGATCTCAAGGCAAACCCAAAATCTAAAACATCCTGATACAGAGAAAGTCTTCAAGGTTCATAGTCTGGTGGTCGACGGCATGATGGAATCCTGTCAACCCCATGAGATCAGTGACTATGCTCACTTCCATGTACCACATGGTCCCAAGTGGAACACTGCCAAGATAGAATGCCATATCATCAATGCCGACCATCTTCTCAATTCCAAAGAATTGAACCTGGACCCAGTGTGGAAATTGGCTGAGGTGCAGGATGAAGCACATGTGTCAGAAGCGTGGCATCTCCATCATCACCCTGCCTTCTGTGGCAGTGCTCAAGATTGTCTTGAAGGTTGCCAGGTAATGATCTATCTATCTTGGTGAGCAGAATGTAATACCTTGGTTATAGAGCTGCACGCAACCCCGAACTCCCCATGAAGTTCTGGTGCTAGCGGACTGGAGTAAAAAATATGTCCGAGGACATGTCAAGTAAGTGATATTTCCTGCATTCCACTCCTATCTTCTGACTTGAAATAGGTTTTTTGAACATAATGCTGGTCGGCAGTTTATGTCTGGCAGTTTCAATCTGATAGATATCGGTGATTAGAGTGCTCAGGCATACAGCTGGGACCAAGATGCCAAAGAATCCGGCCATGTTCGAGAAGACTAAGAGAAAGTCAGTCATCATAGATTAAGCCATGGTTTTCGGAAGACTGCAGGTCTGTTGAAGAAGTCTCTTCAGTATTCACGTCAAGCGATGGAAGCTGTTGAGGCTCTCTTGCATGCAGACACCTGATGTATCCACTGTGCAGGTAACTGTTGTTGTCTTCTATACCTGCTGCTTGTAATCTATGTTTAAAATTCCATTCTTCTTTTCATGGCGAGAAGTCAACAGGAAGAAGCAAGGCGAGAATAGTGGGACATAGGTGAACACTGAATATTTTGCCACTTGTGGCTGTGCTTACAACATGATTTGAGCACTATTATGAGTGTCACCCACTTTGTATAGCACATGTGTAATTTCAATCATATCATTTCATCTCAAGGCTACCACGCTATGATGGAGGAGGCCTTCGCTATGACTTACTCGCTGTCTGCCTAGCAGTTAGCATGAGATAAGAGCAACAGCACTTCTAGCATGTTACTACATGTTTGCACATGGTCTGTAAGTGCCAGCATCTGGTTGGGGTTTCAAGTCTGCACCCACAAGAGATCCCCCTGCCCTCATCATGGTGAGTCGCATTTAGCCTGGCAAGCCAGCTTTATTATATACCTCAGTACTGGCTAGCATGTTTCGTCTACAGGTTTCAGTTTTCTGACATCCTTGCATATTCCAGGCACCCCAGTGGAACTGCATCCAGTCGATTCCATCATCGGTTATGATGCACTGTCTGATTGCTGCTGTGGTTGAACCTTCTGAATCTGCCTCATCTGTTTATGCATGTATGTCCCTTGTTTTACCAGTTCTATACTGGTGTCTTATGATGGTATACATCCAGCGTCGAGCGTGGTGTTGGCATCGTTGATGTGTCCACTCATCCACTAGCACAACTGATGAATCTGCCACTGACAGCGACACAGCATCGGCATTTGATTCACAGTTTGTTCGGTGAGGGACTTTTTACTTATGGTTTAACGGTTGTCTCCTCCTTCGTTGACTTCAGTTCCATGTGACTCCCTTTGTCTAACCCTTCCGCAGAGCATTCTGGATCGTGTGTTGGCACCCCCCTCGATTTGGATGTAAGGGAAGGTGCACGCGTCTAAATCCTGTGCATTGGAAAACATGACCATGGTGCAAGCAGGAGCTGTAGACCCACCATTGATCTTACAGCTCTTATGTCTGATGGCCGTAAGATTATGTTTGGAAGTCAGGTGATCATTGCTATTATGTCAGCACAGTGACTCAGAGCTACGTCCCTCAATCAACTTTGGGAATTCTAGAAATTACTGAATATAACACATGCATACTGGAAAGTTGAGGGCCGTTGTGGATGCTCATGAGAAATAATATTATCTGTTTGAATAATGTATGTAATGCTATCAATCTACAATGCAATCCGGGATCCCAGGGTCATGATTGCAAGATAAACTTCCCAACTTCCCTTTCTCTAAAGTCCAGTGACTCCTGGGGAACAAAAGGGTGAGTGTATAAGTTATGTTTTCCCCTTTTTTCTCTTCTTTTGTAGGTAGTATGGCTATTTTATGTGGAAACATGACATCAGTAATTTGGCACCACAAAAAAGACATGTAGAATGACACACGAGAGTTATACCTTCCTTAAAGCTGCAAAGTAGAATAGCATATCAATGAGTAGTGGTATAGCCCTAAATAGTTTTAGCGTACTGTACCCCTGTGTCTTTGCCCTTAACATGGTGTGTTGCGGGTTACCAAAATAGACCTTCATCATCACCAGTTTGGACTCCTGTAGACTCCTGTATGCTTGTTATCCTCATCACCTTTTCCGAACCTGTGGGCCGCCGGGTTTATAAGACTCTAGAAGAGATACCATTAGCGAGCATTATAGAGCAAGTAAGAAGAAAAACCACCGAAAAGATGTCTGCACCCTCCTCCCATCTCTCGCTTGTAGCTTCGGATCAGGCTTACCATCAGCTCCAGGACCGGGTATCTGCCTTCCTTGTGGCACTGAAATAACTCATCTACCACCTTCACAAAGACCCTGCTATCATTTGTGGAATGCTCCATCCTTTCAAACTCATGTTACGGGACCATGCGAATCTGCTGAAACTAGAAAGTTGCATATCCACGTTCAAGCTACTTTACTCAAAACCCGGTCATCGCACAGGAACCGGTATTAACTGTAGTACCATTTGTATTCCCATGATTTCGCTTCAAGTAAAATAGCGAGAAATAAAAATAACACCAAAGACTGGCTTACCGAGCCAGCAAGAAGGCAATATCCATTATCAGGGACTTCACTTTAAAGTCGGGAATACGTGGTGCAAATGATTCGCACTTTACACCCCACATCCGAGGCACCAGAATAAGATGATTGCATCTTTCTGGTCTAAACCTGTCTTGGCATGATGTTAGTGAAACAATTCGGATGATCATAATGAAAACGAATTTATATGATCAGTAGATCAGGATATATGGTTAGCAACATGCAAGCCTGACTTCGCTATAATAGTGAGAACAAGGAAAATATATGGTTGTATCGTGGGTTGCGTGAATTGGGCCACGTACAATTATCGTCATATATTAATTTGGCACTAGATCACGGTTATACACTTGATGCAGCAAGGTATGGAATGAGTGTAAACTGCCCACGGATCATATTGTCACATGCTTTGATCGCACAGCATGTGGGAAGGATGTGCAATTGACCCTACTTGCTTTACAAAGAGTCATTCGCACCATAACATGTCCATAGGACCTCTAGAGTATGATGTATCCAAACTACATGCCGAGTACCAAAGAGAATTCAGTATTCAATCCTGAAGATACTATGGTACCCTCAAGCTATTGCCTTAGCGAAGTAAGGTACCTGGAAGATATTCAATATCAGAAAACCAAATTCTTCGGATGAGAAGATGCGCACTCACAACAATCAGAAGGTTCTGATAGATGAAGCAACCTGTAGCCAATACCATAAAAGGCAAAAGCAGTCACCCAAAGGTTAGAGGTTTTAGGATGGTAGTCATGGTCGAGGTCTTTGTTCCTTTTTCCCAGATGAAGATCAAGGCTGGCTTTTCTAGCTCTCGAGATCTGGCAGCCAAGATGCAAGGCTTCTCTTTGAGGGACACAGTCTAGTCAACCTTTCAGCAAGGCTCACATTACAGCGTATCCACTTACCGCCAAAGTCTGAACCCAGTCCTCCCGGTCTATGCGTAATGCATCAATCTTACTACCCATCCTACAGTCAAAGACATATACCATGCCATGATCACTACCAGAAACAACAACTTTGCCTTCTTCCGCAAATGCAACCTGACGCGGACGACAAGACTTCCTGACAGGTACCGGGAAAGTCCACACCCTAGCTCCGTCTTGTAGACGATAAAGTGCTACACCTTCAGAAGGGTCATCTATCCCAAGGATGTCTTTGGCACTAGTGATTGCAGCATTGCCACTGCAAGCAGGTATTAGTATAACTGCACCCCAAAGAAATGGAGAACATACATTTTTCCGCTGACATCAAGAGACTTGTGCTTGCGCATTTTCCTGTCATGATGTCTAAGGACGTGTCTAGGCCGGTTGAAATGATCAGATAGAACCAGACCAAGAGTACATACTCACATTTGGCCTTCCAAGCTGAGAACCAAAAGTTCACGACTTGCATCGCTTCCAGACACTTGACCAAAGAAAATCACTTTGGGGAGATAATCTGGGATCGTAATATAGCTGAGAGGGATTAGAGAACTCTCAACAGAAAAGAGGACAATGCTGCCACAGTGGTTTGCCGCAACCAGCCTGTTGTATGAAGGGTCATAGTCAAGGCAGGTGATTTCACTGGGATTGCAGATTTGAAGTGACTGTGTTTCTTCAAATACCTGATATGGGGGTGAGCAATCGCTTATATTGTTGACTGGAAATGGACTTTGCCTTGCAGTATGGTCTGTTTCCAGGTGACCAGGTGACCATTCTGGGTCCCAAAGAAAAGAAGCTCCATGGGTTCGTCAGTCTCTCGAACCCAGGTCAAAACAGTGGTAGCTCCTCTCTGTCCCTCACCAGAAGGACAAGCCAGGACTTTTTCGTATTGGAGATTCCACAATGTGATGCCACCGGTACCTAGAGCAGTTAGTGATTCCTCCTAAGTACTAACATCAAAAGTACCCTTACCACCCACTGCTAGATACTGTCCATCATCTGTTGTCCCTAAGCAAAGCACTGCTCCTTGGGGCATTTCTAAGGTTCTTGTTAGGGTGTAGATATGTTCACCAGAGGGACCAGCATCCACCATCGTCAAGTCGTTCAAGACTCCGAAATTTTGGTCGGGCTCCATTTTAAAAGTCTATGCTTATTGTCAAATCTATCTCTATTGTTACGCTGCTCACCTGGCATTGTTCTCCAGAAACATCGAACGCCCTATTGTTTCCACTAGCCTGGAGTCATAGGGCTTGGGAAGGCTGTAAAGGCGCCGATGCCGATGCTGATTAAGCAGGTACTGACGATTGTCCGTCACAGTGAGTCAGCGACACCAATGAACCAGTTTGTGTCAGAGTTTCAAAACTGCACCAACTGATATCACAGCGAGTAGTACTCGTCTTCGCACTGGCAAGCAGTCCCTAAAAAGGGTGAGTATTTATCCTCATTAAGCTGGGTATACTTATATGAACCCTTTTACGCTTCCAGACCTCTTCTGTCAGCTAAGCCTGGGTTATATGAAGAGACCTGAGGTTAGAACAGCGCCTAACTTCGGAAGGCTGTATCCAATGAAGGCTTTGGTCCATTCCCCTGGACGATTCCACTTATTCAAACTTTTTTTTGGCTCAGAGAGTAGGGGTGTTCACTGCAAATTTCTCACTAGAACTGGCCTCCAACACCAATGGGAATCATGGCACCCACAAGATGTCCAATTCCAATGAACAAGTTCCTGTCTTGTCTAGTACCGCTTCCATCTGGGCCTCTTACCCGTGTGCCCTAAAAATCTTTTTGTGCAAGCATCAGCACCATGGACCAGAAGTGTGCTGCGCCCACTCTGTCCCCCCACAATGCATCACCTTACAACCCCCAAATATCTGACTCGCTATGGAAAAGTCGGGCCGTGTCCGTTTCTCGACAGACTTAAAATGATCCAGATACCCTCTCATTTCTTCACCTCATACCCTCTCCACTTTCTGCCCTGACACCCATGAAAACTAGATTTAATCCCCACTGTAGACCCAACTGCACTCGTGCTACTAGACTTCTAGTGACGTGCGATCCCTCAGAGACAGATTTGGCTCGATTTGAAGAGGAGCTGATGGAATTTGCTTTGGTAGGGAAGATGGCTACTTTTGACGAAACTTTGCGAAAGTGGAAGGAGCTTTCACAGTACTGCATTGCATATTTTCTTCCGGATCGCACCTCATATCATTTTATAGTCCAGTAATCAATTTTCCTGATAGAACTATGCAAAACATGCACGCTTTTGAATTCTACTCAGGGGTTCTGCCCTTACACCCCCTGTGTCCTCACATTCTCAACGGTCGGCACAGTCAACTTGACTGTACCATGGCGTTGCATCTAGGCGGTAATCATGGGCCTGATTATTTTCGAGTTCTGCTATCACAACATGATTGCACCTTCATAGGTAGGAACTTCATGAACCTCTATCTACTACTGCTCTGATCTGTCTTGTTTCTCTCTCTAGTTGTGGTGCCACCACTTGAGGACTTTTCCCCAGGCAAGCATCTCTTTTTTGATAACACCTCCTTCAACTCTGATGGACTCCACCATGCAGATTCTTCAGAGGTGTCTAGAAAATGTGACATTGTTCCGGTTCCTCTGAAACTTGGATTCTGATCCCATCAAAGTTTCTTCTCCTCATCTGTGGCCTTATGGCGAGCTTGTCCTGGTTAGTATCCTTCTGTTAAGAGCTTCATTCGTTCATATTTACCTGATTCCAGATGAAAGGCTCATGTCTGCGGTCAAAGATCGTCACAGCATAGGACTTTATTCCAGTATGTTCTACCTCCTGGAACTGATTGCTTTTATGACTTATGTGATGCCAGAATATCCGATTTTTCATCCTGCATCAACACCTTTACATCCTATCCTCTATCCCTACGATAGGAACCTCTATCCTGCTGGCCATGATGTTAGGGTCAACCACCTTCAGTTTTATGACACTGACGTTGGGAGAATCATCCATGGTCTACATTCATGCTCTGGCCTTTTCATTCATGAATGGAGCTGGCTATGTCTTGACAGTACGAAATGCGCCGCCTGTGCTTGTGTTTTTTCTCTCGATGGTTATAATGCCCCTATTGATGGTGGAGTCTGCAAAAACTGGTCAACTGTAGTTCATGGTATGATTTCTGCTGAATGTTGAGAAGTTTCTCTCTCACTGACGACCCATTGAAGTAGTGCCCAGGTCTCCATCCACAAGAATTCATCCCCCTTGCCTGGAAGAGCTAGACACAGAAGCTAGCATAGAGTGGGCACCTATATGGGCCACCTGGGGGGAATGGAATTCCAGGATTGGGATACCAGAAGACATTTGGGTGGTGATATCAATGGCACAGAGACGATGTGAGGGGTGTGATCGAGTGAGAACTTTTCCAGCTCATGAAGCCCATCGAGGATGCACGTAGTAGTATAATCGTACTTTTTTGCAATGCCCTGGAGATTTTTGAGGCATGTCGTACTTATTTAATCTAAATCACAATTTGTATGAAGGCCAAAAATTGACGTGATAGTTTTGAATATTGTCACGCAGCAGCAGTAGTAAGTAGTTACACTGGCAAATGGTCTCAAACAATCCCTACCAAGGGAATAGTCAATGACTTCTGCGCCATTGTTGACAAACAAGTCAAGATGGCAGACCTTGAAGAAAAAGAAGGAAGGCTCGAGTCATTTACTGCCAGTGGCTGTTGTTGTTTCGAGTACTGCCAAACATGTTGGCCTGGGGAACTGCTACTCAAATGGTCATCACTGCACCGTCTGCACGTCTTCAGGCTTCGAGTTCGTAAATATTCCTATGCACTTAGCGACCACATGCTACGATGACAATTCACCTGTCATACCTGACTAACTCGCTTAAAAACGGTCCTGAGCTTTGCATCATCCCGATTGCTCAGAGCTGAACGGACCGAGGCTGCTAAGGAACAGACAAGAGAACTGGGAAGTTGTTTTGCAAGTAAATAGGCCCACCATTTGTCTTGGATGGAAGTCGTCGGCATGCTTAACGCCCGTTGCAAAGCAGAGGGGTGAGAATTATTTTTAGGATTAAATTTTGGGGCAGAAAAAAAATTCAGTGCATTCCCTGGTTACGAATATCTATTTTGATGCAGATACTTAGAGAGAAATGTGGTTCCATCAGGTTTAGACTTGGGATTTATGGTGATGGCACAGGGATCGCCTGTGAAGAGGACAGGTACACGTTTCTGTTCTCTCCCTACCTCATTACTGCTCAAACATTACATTGGCACAGGACCACAACCACTGAAAAGAGAAGATTCAGGTCAATGGATTGATGTCTCATTAGATAACTGCAGAAAGTTAACTACAATGACCATATTGCAGTACCCTTCATTCCACTTGTAGCACCTTCTCGAAACGCCAACTTGCACTCAATGGGAGTCATACCTATCGAAAAGGGCATGTCAAAAATCCAGATATCGTTGCCTTGAGATCCTCCGAAGGAGGTCTTTGGTATATACTTTGCACCTACTTTTTATACATTCATTAAATGATGCACTAGTTATTTCCAGCAACTCAGAAGACGAGCCTGTAATCCCATTCCGGAAGCAAAATTCGTCTTCTCCTGATGCCTCTTCTTCCCCTTTTAGGACACAGAAGGCCAACTCTCAAACCATTGCGCCTTCCTCGTGCAAGGCAAACCTGATGAGTTCAATCTCTGCCAATGTCACACTAACTCGACCAAAAAGGACACCTGTCTCTGGTCATTCAACTGGCACTCCAATAGCCTCTGGGTCATCAATTTAGATGCTGAAATCTTTTCCCAAGCACATGCCGACTCCTGTGTCATCCATACCTCTTCGTACTTCTTCCATACCATCCCCTTGCTCTTTCAATTGCCTACCAGTAGGGAAATTTCCAGATGATGATAGTTCAGAATCTGACTCTACAACTGAGTCTGATGTTTTTTCTTCTGCTCATCGTGGTGTTTCTGCCACTGCTCCCCACCATGCGAGGATGTCTACCGAGCAACTATGGGCTAGTGTCAGTATGTACCTTGACAGTCCTGACGACCCTAATGTTCCTCGGGGAAGGAAAAACAACCTGTTCTACCTGAAGCCACACCGACCTTTCCTTCTGATGGCACTGATACGGAAACTGACACAGATATGAACATCTCTAGCTCAGATGCCCCAGAGCCTCCTTTATACACCATCTGTTCAATGGAGTTAAGCTGCCTACCAATGCAATTGCACATGATTCAGCAGTCCAAAAGTTGTTCGATGACAAGGAGATCTCATGGGCATTCAGTGGGAATTGGCATGTGGAGGGTCGACAAACTCCTGGACATGGGATGATGTCAGGGGAAAAAGCTCATTTTGTCGAATTCACTGAGTGACACAGATGAAGACGTCCTGTTTAAAATCACCTCATTCATGATGAACTGACCTTTTTTCAGTGCTTCACTGGAATACAAAATCGGGTTTGTGCTTTACGTCTGGCATAAGATTCTCTCATTTTAAATATCTGAGTCTCTTTAGGAAGCAGATCATGCTCGAACAGCTGGCACTTATGGAGAATCAAGGTCACAGTCTTGGTCCTATGGGAGACTTCCATGGCGAGAGTCACGAGACCCACTGGTATGGCGGACAAGTCTGGCAGATTGGCCACCTCATCGAACTCCAGAAAGACAAGTTCAAAGTTGAATTGCAGCTACTAGATGTGCAAGTCAATGCGATTCGTGCGTATTTTTGGGCTCTCATCAGATGCTGCAGATTCGCGTATCTGATAAACTCTTGATGGGCATCGAAAAGGCCATCAGGGAATTCCTGACTCAAAAGTTTGTCATCTGCAGACGTGTCTTTGTTCCGTGGGTACCAAAGGTTCTCTTTATCTTGTTGAAGGTAACAAAAATTACAAGTGCACAAGCCTAAGATGATGCGGTGATCAGTACCGCTTGTCATATCCTACTATTTTAGAATGGCACAACTCTGCAGCATTGAATTCGAAACAGATACATGCTGGTCCATAATAGTGTTGGATATTAATTGACGTCTTGCTAGCCCAGTGCGAAATATGTCACGAGAAATGCGCTTGGATTGTCGACTTTGATTCCTGGTTTGATATTTGAGGATAGAAATATCCTGGAGATTAAGGGCAAAAGTAAGATAATATTTGGCTTGAAAATATCTTTTTCTGATATCAGCGATAGCCACTCCTGACTGGGATGGTGAGGGGAAACCTTCTGCAGATCGGCTCATGACTGATGGGTGCAGGTTTATCAACAAGTCAGCCCTCAGAAGCATAACTACCTTGCTCAGGCTTTCCGTCATCCTGACTGCTATTCAATGTCATATCACTGGTAGCAAGGGATTATGTATACGCTATCCTAGCAACTTCGATGAAGAGCACAAAATCTGGATCCGACCTTCTCGGCAGAAGATCAACTATGATTGGCTCAATTATTCACATCGCATTCTTGATATTGTCAGCACTGGGAACCCATCGTTAAGTAGTACACTTTCTTTCCAGAGCATTAACCTGGCCTTCAATGGCTGTACCTGAAGCCGTTCTGGTCGAGCTAGTAAAGGAAGGACTGGAAAGGATGGTGGATCCTCTCACAGAGAAGAAGGGCGGGTTCACAGATGCAGACCTTGGGGCAGCTGTGAACTAGTCTTTGAGGGCCATTGCATTTGCGTGGCATTACCAAGTCCTATAGGCTTTTTGTTTTATTTTTTATTCTTTTGTCTTGTTATTTTATTAGTAGGATCATGCATCCATTTACATAAACACCCAATTCAACATTTTTAAGTTTAATCATGCTTCGTATACTGGGGAAGGGGTGACGGCAAGATACAAATAGGCAACATCGTTCTTTCCAGCATAGAACCTCAATGGCCAATGTAAGCGCTGACATCAACAGATGAGTGAACGATTTTCGATGGGAGGAGATGGGCAGAGTCAAATAAGACTTATATCGCACAAGGCGATCCAGGCACAGCTTGAGCTTTGTGAGACATTTTCAGTGAAAAAGCATTCAAAACGTTGTGCTAGCTCCACTACACTGTTCCAATGATGAACGAAAGGTGCCAGCCAAGCATCGTGTTATGAGAAGAAGTCTGATGAACTGTTCAGGACCCTGACCTGATCCCTTCAGTTGCCTGAATAGTAGTGGGAAAGCAACAGTCATAGTACCCTTCCAATGATCAACAAAAGGTGCAAGCCAAGCTTCATGTACATATTGCGAGTAAATGAGCAGATGGAAGGCGAAACAAACACCGGACTTTGAGCCAAAAAAGTCGCCGCGGCTATCTTGTTGATACCTGTTATAATTACAAGATAGTTGATCTGTTTCGATCCTCTTCTCGTTCCACCACTATATCGACAATATATCTTATATTTTGCTTGTATTCTGTATGCATCTCCTTGGACTTAGTCAATATTTCTGCTGCAATGGGCCTTTGGCTGCTGCTTGCCACATCACAGCATCGACTTCGAGTTCTCTGGGCCCAACAATCAAGTGTACCTCTGACTTGAACCTCAACCACTACCTATGCAGCTTGTGATACCAGAGACCATGCTGACTGGTCCTTCAGCTGCTCTTGTATGGTGCCCATGCACAAATTGCAAGTGCGGTAACTTGAAACAAGATTCCCAGACTGCCGACAATCAGAGGAAAGCTAAGCTTGAGAAAGCAAGATAAGCAGGCTTTCACGAGAGGAGACAAGGGAAGGTGTCAGATAGGTCGTTATGGAGGTGTGTGAGCATCTATTGTCTGCAGGACCTGTTTCTAACTCTATCAATAATCAGTACGTGTCATTTCGAGATGCTCTGTAGAACTGGTGGTGGTGGAGGCAGCATGAGTTTTGGAGCATGGCCGGGTGTCGTCTCTCGTGAGTCCATCCGTTTTACTTCTCCCGTCATTGACTTGGAGAAAAATAATGCATTTCTAGGAGTACTGGTCAAGAGAGGCGTTGAAGAACGTGAGGAAGATCTGGATGCTGAGGTATCGAAGATGGATTTATGAGCAGCTCTGGCCTCTGACGCGTCGGACTGACCCAAGTTTTTAGGTGTATTTGGAAGAAAGTGTGTCGACACCCGTGAAGAAGATGAAACTGAAGTACTGAAGAAGGATTTGCGAGCAGCTTCATTCGTCTGGACCGTCAATGCTTTCATGGGAGGGGAAGGATATTTTGCTGCATCTCATGTTGTCTAGATGGTGGATCTGCAGGTGCGTGAGTCCTCCCATTTGGAAGCTGAGTGTTAACAAACTGAGACTCCTCACAGTCATTGTCCAAAGAACTAGAAGCCAATTGTCTCGATGACTGAGGAGGCAGCTTCATCTTCTGTGGCTTTGATGACCCATGGGGTCTGAGTCATATCATATGGTTCATTGGTGGCAGAATCTTCGTAAGTCATGGTTTCGATGAAAGTGGAGGTCAAATTCATTGTGGCAGCATCTTCAACATTGTTGAAAGGATTATCGTCTACATCCACATGAGCTACGAGGTTTGATTCAGAAGACATAGAATAGGCAGCGGGAATCTGGCATTGCAAAGCAGAATGGACATGGAGCATTGGATCGATGTTTGGCATTAAGGGTATATGTTGTGATATTTGCATGGGCTGTTGTTCTTGGGCAATGGCCAATGCATAAAGTGAGTGATTATCGTCATATTGCTCTTCTATTCCATTGAAATTAAGGGCCTTGTGGTCAAGGGCTTGTCTCCTGGATGGCAAACAGTATGAGCAAGTCGTCAAGATGTTTAGCAGCAAACTACACACAATGTAACGATATCAGAGCGAGCCACTGCCTCCTGCATGCTAAACGGAGGCTCCCACTGTGCTGGCACTTGAGCATAAGGATCTAGAAATTGAGAGGTTGTATTTGATTCGGAAGCAGATTGAGTCATGTCTTCCAATGGAACTGGTGCGCCTGTCGTTGTCTTCTTTGGCTTTTTGGTCCTCATTGCATCCTCTGTAGAACCAGTTACAGGTCTCTTAGTGGGCACACGAAGCTTGCCTTTCGATTGGCCTGCTGGATGATTTTCACCACCAGGACTCTGATTGGTTTGTTGATGTGGGGGATTTTTGTACTAAGGGGTTTGCCTCGAGTCCGAGATGATCTCGTGGTGTTTGTTGGTTGTGCACCCAAGGGTGCCATTAAACATGCTGTCTCGACCAATCTAGAGCACGTTGTCATTGATGTAGCGGTGGTAGACATAGATATGATGCGGCACCAGGTCCTGTATATCCAGTACTTTGAACTTGGAGTCTGTTCCATCATGCAATTACTGTATTCGTTATGAGGCCCGAATTATTATTATATGCTACAAAATGCTGCCTGTGCCTGAACATAATATTGACCCAATATACCTTCATTAGGTCATATAATGGTCCAATATTGGCCTATCAGACTATTTCGCTATTATATATTGAATATTGCCTGTTTTGAGGGGATAGTGTCTGGCTACTATTTCGCTTGAAGCCCGGTGAAAGAAAAACAGGAAATTGATGATGGTGTTTCAGAATTGAGACAAAATGTAAAGAAATTTACCGTAGCACTCCTTGATGTGCTCGTTAACTTCCTAACCCTACTGTACTTTTAAAACTAGGAGCTGACCAACAAAGGGTCAGAATCCTGATATACTCGCATTGTCATCATTCTTGCCTCGTTGCACAACGCCGGCATTACACTTGCATCAACATGTATTTTCCTAGCTGTATAGGCACTGTCAGCATCGAGTAAGTGAACGAAAAAAGGATCTTACCTCGCAGATCCCTCAGCTCTCACTGCCCTTTCAAGAAAACCCTACCTGAACGAGTCAGCAACGAAGAGACAAAAAAGTAAGCAAACATACATAGCACCTCCAGTCATGCTCGTTACCTCTCGGTGCAATATCCAAATGAAACTGAACAAGGAACATTAGCGTTAAGCCAACGCTCGTTAAATGGAAGGTTTACTGGACATGGTGAACGTGTCGTAAGGGCTGGCGAGCTCAAGGATGGGCTTATCGCATGCCATCTGATATGAATCCTGTTTATTGATGGCATGCAAATCCAAAAATATTAAGGATGTCCAAGCTGGGAACATCGACAAGAAAAATGAATGAGGCCTGCATCCGGGAAGATATCAGAAAGTCGGACTCGGTCGTAGCCCAGGGTGGCCTTCGTGCTTAGGGAATGATATGAAGGTCGAGAGTCTACATCTACAAAAGCTTAGTCATAAATGAAGAGCAAGTTGAAAAGGCACACACTGTCGCTCAATGGATGTAGATATGTGGTCTCCATGCAATAATACCCTTCACAGGCTCTAATTAACACTCTGCACTGAGGCGTGCAGTATTGACTTGGTTGACATTGTCCTTCAGGAAGTGATCCATGAGAAAAGAGGCTGGTAGAAAGTGAACAGTGATGATACGGTCAGAAAATGGCGAAGAGCAAATCCTTAGCCCTACGAGGGTGGAGCGTGTTATTGGATAACAACTTGCACTTTTCGATTGGCTGATGAGGCCGTCATGACAAAAAAGTGACAATTGATCGTCACTGCCCCTCCAGCCCCCCCCTCTCCCGGGGTTATATTTCTGCTAGATTGCCTCTGCCTCTCTATCCATCGCATGTATTGTCTTTTACACCATTTACAATGTATCTCTATCTCTCCTGAGTGATTTTCAATATCTGGTTTACAGCCCACATCCTGTGTCTTAACCCAACAAGGTCGTCTTCAACGATCTCTCTACTATGTGAAACATTCACTTTGTCCACAAGCTCGACGAGACCTCATATACACAAGAGTCTCCTGTTCATGGCTTGTGCACATCATGCATCCGATGATATGTCATTTTCTTCCATGCTGTTGCTTGTTGCTGACATCACCGATTCAAATCAACTATGGTATTCCCGGTGATTTGACACAGAGGGCTTTGAATGTGCGTGATTATCCGCTGTACTTCCAGCAGTACTTTGTTATCATCTCTCACCTCTGCATCTCTTCCTAAAGAAAAATTCTATTTTAAAAGAAGAAGGACAGTTACGTTGCTCATATGTGCAGCTATAGTCCCTATCTCTTCGATTTCGTCGTCACGGTATGTTGCGATAATACATCCAACTCTGCTATCTCATATTCTCTCACAGCTTGGTGGTGATGGAACAGTACTCTTTACCTCATGGCTCTTCCAACGAATCAGTCCTCTTGCCCTCACATTTGCACTCGGCTCACTAGGATTCCTTACCAACTTTGATTTTGCCGACCACCAGGCTGTCATGGATTCTGCTATCGACTCTGGTATACACGTCAATTTGCGATTGTGATTCACTTGCATGGTATAACATGCTGTCACCAATGAGAGCAGATGTTGAAAAGCTGTGAAGAAGGGGGGAGACAGGAGAGATCATGATGAAGGAACTCAAGAAAGATGGCTGGGAAGCCGTTGGAGGCAGCTGGAGTGGCAGCATTGCATATAATGAAGGCTGCAAGGACCCAAAGAGCAAGGAGATAATGTGTTTATGACTCAAAACCTGCAGGCCGGATCCATCCGTGCTATGCCTTAGCCTGGTTAGGCGGGTTTGGCAGATTTGGGGGGTTCAGTGGCGGATTGCTAGTGGTGGGTGACAGGGTAATGGTATAGATGGCAGAGCCGGTTGGTTAGGTGGGTTAGGTGGTAATGCTGGTGGGTTCCCTGGAGGAACAAGCGCTGGGTGAAACAGGGTCTGGAATTGATGCATCATTCATGATTGAATGTCATTTGTGGACTGAGATCTTGCCAGGGTCTCGCGTTGGCCCGCTTCACTTACGCATACAAAAGCATTACCAATTCATATCATACATGTTATGTAGATACCCAACAAAACACTGTACAGAACACCTGTATATCTGATTTCCTGAGCATAAGCGGTTAATCCTGTTCGTTAGATTTAGATATGCAGAAAGTCAGAAAATGAGACGAGAGACTTACTCTGGAAAGATTCAGGATAACTGATCATTTGTGGGAGAAATTGTAGTGTGCAACATGACACAAGACGGACTTTGGAGAGACTTTATCTTCAGGATCATCGCTCATGTCCGAGAGGTAAACCTTGGCAGGAAAAGAAGTGTATCGTGCAAAGGGGTCAAAAACTGAGGCGTTTGGAAGGGGCTTCTGTCGCTGGATGTAAAAGGATGTGTAACCATGTTCAGTAACAATCCTCTGGATGCTGCCAGCAATGGGATTACTTGAAGAAGTTGTTGGGTAGTAAAGGACTAAGCTCCCTCCCAGGTGAGTGGTCGAACGAGAATAGGTAATTCCTTGGAAAGTGTGATAGGCATGTTCTGCCGTCTCTTCTGAGGTCTGTGCATCACTGTTGTTCCTCTGTTTGTTTCCAAAGGCTTTATCAAATAGCCGTTTGAACTGAACAATAAGCTCAGGGCAGTCAGGCCTATGAACCCATCTACAGAGGTTAGCACCTCGGTTGAAGGTCATCAATATTGTGGATTCTAATTCACCTGAAAAGAACAACGTGAATAATCTTTCACCAAATAGACAATCCCCACTTACCACCGACATGACTAGAGGTATTGATTTTTTGTAGAGCTCCTATCAGGCATTCAAAGGGAAAACACCACCAAGAAATCACCAGTCCAAAAAGAAGTAAGAAATCGTAAATGTGGAATGAGACATGGATATTAGGTCATGTGTGGTGTAGCCATGTGTGAGGATGTATGTCCAGCAATCCATCAACCCACTCTTTTATCAGCTTGCAATATGTTTCCGCTCGTTGTGAATTCATTGAGTAGCGACAAACCACACCAACGGCTTGGAACAATGCCATGGTATGATTCAAGACCTGGAGAGAGCGAGAATTTTCTCCTGGGTCTTGTCTGTTGTTATCACCCCAAAGGGTAACCAGAGCTATGGGAAGATAGACTGTACTCAGAATACGCCATTCGTCAGCTTTGAGGCTTCCAGCCGATGCTTCACCGTAATTCGCAGGCACAGAATTGATCCAGCTAGGGGTTGTGGTCTCCTTAATAACAGTTTGAATATGGCATAGAGACACAAGATTTATGATGGTGCTATCATGATTGGCTGATAAGTCCTTCTTCTTTCGCTGAGAAAACAAATCATGATCAGCCTGAATAAAAGAAGCAACAAAAAAAAAAATAGTTACCCATTCGACCAGCAAGGCTACCAGTTGACTCTTGGCTTTGGCAACAACTTCTTTGGCTTTTTCATGAACGTGGATGGTGTATTTCAGGGTACCAAGAGTGTAGCCAACAAATTTCAGTGGTTGTGCATTCTTGGAAAGAAGCTGTTTTGAGAGTTGAGCTTCAGTGATCGATCCCTCCCCTTTGAGAGGCGTCATCAATAACTTGTGAATTGCTGTGACTTGTTTACACTCATGATCAAGCAAGACACAGTAAGGCTCTGGAACATCCTTGTGAGGGAGTACCCAGTCATGGAGAAAAGCTGGAGGAGGGCGGCTCTGAAACTCCGCCTTTTTGGCATCAATCCCTAGAACATAACGGCAATGATAGCAAACAAGGCCTAAGAGAATGCAATGCATACTATCAATCACCAGCATGTGAGTCAGATCCCAATATGGCAGTCTCCAGAGTTCAGACCACCTTACTCTGTGGATATTGAAAATCTCTTCTCTCTCTTTGGTTGTAGTAGCGTCTTGCCAAGTGTAGGCATATTTCCGCATCTCGCCTACATTTCTCTTGGTCCATAGATGATAGCAAGTATTTCTCTCCTGCAAGGGACAATTGCAAACAGTGCACCACTGAGAATTGGCACCAGCATTTCCTGACATCTTACGAGCCGCAGGTAGGTCATTAACGGACAGTGCAACTGTGATGTTGGTGTGGCGACCTGTAGGCTGGGAAGCTGTTCGAGTGATATGGAAACCCTGCTCCCATCCCATGACAAATACATCCATGAGGGGGGCTGTGTATGCAGTGATTGCAGTGTAATCCGGTTCCAAAGGTCCAGGAATGATGCCAGCGAGAAAGATGTTCTCGGTTTTGTATCGTATGGACTCTGGCAAGTTCAAATTGGCCATTGAGATAATGCCAATAGAATCATGGTTTCCTGTTATGCGTGTTCCATTTGGGTTGAAGAAGTCAATCTGGAGAGCAAAAGCCAGTCAGACTTTATCTCCTCGATCAATGAAGAGCTTTCCATCTGGACCAATGAAGTCTCGCAAAAATCCCCCATCAAATACACCCATCATGGTACGACTAGTAGAGGGCGCATTGCGTTGAGCCAGGGCATCATCGCATGCTTGGTTGCATAACTTCTCAATGTCGGGATTGGAAAGAGATTTGGTGAGATAATCTGGCAGTGAAGCCAGCAGGAATGGTTTTTTCGGCCTGACACCCCCATGACACTGTTCCAACAAACCAGCACTGCAACATACTAACCCGGAATCGCCGGGAATAAGCTGTGTACAGTTTGTGGGATAAAGGCTATTGGGGGAGATCGCATGTGCATCTGGACGATGGCAGAAGCTGCAAGCTGGACAGACCACATATAGAGTAGTTTCACTGTCCAGATGTAGGGCATTTAGAGCAGTATATAAGCTGGTAGGAAGCTGCTTTAGGATATTCTTTTGCATCGCACTGAAGTCTTCTTCTCTATCGGCATATCTCTTCATCCCTGTTGCCATGGACACTTGGGTTGTGAGGGTAACCAGCTCAATGATGAAGTTGCACCACGTCTCCCACATGCTCATAATGACATTGCACATGACACCCAGCAGCAGGACAAGTTGTGCTATGACATCCAGATTTTGTAAGTGATTTTTGAAAACATGCTCTAGAGTATATCTTTGTTTGATTCAGTGGATGGGAACAAGATGAAGGATTTACCTGCCTCTATTCGTTGCAGTTTTGGTGGTTTTGGTGGTAAAGATGCACCAAGGAAACTGATGATGTTGTGTATCTGCTGCAGATGACGTTCTACTCTGGTTGTGCAACTGGCAGTTTGTGGATAGTGGTCATGCTTCACACTATCCTATAGTGATGGCGCCTCCTTCACTGCCTCTTCCAGTACTGTGTGTTGCCTGACTACATCTCCTTGGGAGTTGATATCAACATCCCTCAGGTCAAGTAAGCGGCTTAGTAAGTGAGACGAGTGCTGGTCAATAGTATTGATAAGGCCCATCACCTTCTTGATCAGCTGGCTGAGTGGCTTGTGGTAGGAAAGAGGCAGTACACTTGGAGTGGAAGTTTTCTTCCCTAGCCTGAAACTACAAAGAAACTGGTTTCTTGAAGGAACTGTAGGTTCCTCGAGAGAGGGTGCAGATGAAGGGAGTTCTTGATGGGACACCAGAATAGGAGGGTTCACAACAGCTCTCAGGCTTGTTTGAACGTCATCTGTGGTGATATCACCTATCACAAGGTGAGGCTCTTTTTCTCTAGCATGCTGGAACTCATGAGAAGAGACCCAGAGTTTGTTCGGCTGCGCCGATAGATTTAGACCCTTATCTGTCAGAAGGAGTGGGGCCAAATTGTTTGAAAGAGCTTCAGAAGCCTGTGCGCAGATGTCTTAGTGCAAGAAAGGATGATGGGAGAAAACTCACCAGGTTCAAGTTAGCAGCTGGGAGGCTCGGAGATGATTGAACAGGGTTGGGTGCACTTCCTACTGGAAGAAAACTATGCGTTAAACTAGTCTAAGTAGCATGGGTCATTTCCGTTCTTGGTGAATGCAAACTATAAACCTGGCTCGTACCTTCGACAAATCAGCAAGTTTCATGCGGTGTGCAGACGTCCTTGATTTGAGAACTAAGTGACCCTGGGGAAACATTACACATGTGCAGCGGTTATACCGACCTCTACAAGTAGTGAGGGGCAGCATGCTATTTACCATGGGCCATGGCTGCAAGTTGATGTCTGGCTTGGTTGGATGCAGGCTGGGTATTCATGAAGAGAAGGCGCTACAGAAATACGTGATCCGTCGACACTTGATTTATAGTTCCATGGTCCTGTTCGAGTCTGGCCTGTTATTGTTCACATATATGAGGTGGTCGAAAAGAGAACATATTTTCCATGGTTGCTGAACATATTTTTCGAGTATGACAAAGACAGATCATCCGCTCTATTTCTAGTTTTTACTCGTACCTATCATGGAACAAGCAAAGCAGCCCGAGGCTTTTCTGTGAGCTCACATGGAACACGATTCTATCACGCCTCTCTCTTTATACGTAGATGGTACTGCTCCATCACCATACTCCAGTTCGACAGTGTATATTTTTGTATCTACTATGCCAAAGCAAAGGTATGTGATCCTGCCATAGCACAACCTCTGCTGACTGTTGGTGTGATGCCGTTCTGTAGCGTTCTGTCACAAAAATAAATTTCAAGTGATGATCAATAGGAGAAGCTGAATCATCGATGGCTGAGGAATTGTTTATGGTAAAATTGTGGCCATACACGTGTTACTAGGTGTGTAAGCCCATCTGACAATTGGTGCACCTCAAGCTCACTTCAGCCGGTGATAGTGTGCACTTCTTATTTATTATTCTCACCGTCTTTCCTTGCTACCAGTCGCACATCATAATTGTCACCTGATTTCTTAATTGTTCAAGCTCTGCCATCGAACATTCTAAACCTAAGCCAGACAATGAGACATATTTTCCTGCCGTTGCTTGGCCAATCGGGGCGTACTGCTGAGTGTCAGGCAGCTCCCTCAAAAATTTTAGTCGTGGCTCATATGCAGGTATCTCAAGGTTCAATAGATGTGGTTGTGGCGGGCTATAGCTCTGCTGATACCACACAGCTTTGACACCAAAATCGGTGGACAAAAGGAAATGTTGTAATGAAAAGAGTATATAACAGGTGGGTATGAATGTTTGTTCAGAAAATTCTTCGACAACCCTATGGACCAATCTCAGAACCTTTTCACCTCTGGCGTATCGTCATTTCAAACCAATCCTACTATTGGCAGAACACGTAGGAGGATGCATGATGAACATGAGGTTGGTGCTGTTACAGCTTGCCTCCATCATTTGGCTCACGCTTAGTTTCAGGAAGCTCCTTTTGCTCGAAAGAGGGTGGCCATCTCCAGGCCTACTCGAGAACAGTTAGACGAGGTACATACATTAAACTGTGCTGAATTGCTGCAACATACGACTAAGTCTTTGAAGGCCAAGGAAACCGCCAAGATCTGTCGTGAATCAGCCAATCGACTGTTCCATTTGCTCATGTCAGCTGAGCATGGCAATTCTGATACTGTCAAGAACTTTGAACAACATCTTGCGACTCAGCTTGAAAAACAGCGTCTCCTTTACTTTGAGGAATTATCAGAAATTGAATGAAACCAGGTGGAAAGGGATGCCCAAACTCTACGTGTCCTGGATAATATTTCCAGAGTGCGTGAGGTGTCTGAGGTCATTTGAGTGAGTCTTCTTTTGACTGAGGAAGCCTACCATTAATAACTGAGCACTTAGAATCATGACAGAAGTGGTGAACTTCAGGGCACTCCAATCATTGTGCTTGTGGTAGATTTCTTTCTGGCAATGTTCATAGTCGTCAAGTTTCTCTTATGAAAGACAAGTCTAGTCATGGTTGCATTGGTCAGGTATTTATTGCAACTACATCAAGATGCGTGTTCCTGTGGCTTGCAAGGCTCAGACATAGACATGGATGCAGCAATTTGAGAATTACGATTCCGAGTGTACCCTTAGTTTGTTTACTTTAGAAGCTGACATGTACGAATAAGAATCCTATTATGACAACATAGCGATAACCAAGTAAGGCCCACTGCCTTGACCTCACATGATGGATTCACATAGGATTTCCTGACTGAACGACATCAAAAATTGAACGTTTTGAATGACAGAGAATCAACTCACCAGACCGTCCAAAGCACTCCAAAGCAGTGACAGTGTATCCAATAATCAATACAATGAGAACATCTGGAGCAGGGAGATGAGGGACTATAAATAACGAGAAAATCAATGCTGAACGATGTAGTCAAGTGTTTTGCTAATATTGTGTGAACAGAGATGGGATTCTGAGTCCTTGTATACAGGATTCGGTCTATGCTAATCTGAGCATCTCGGTGATAGTCTGACAATTTGCCGTGCTGTGGATGCCATCATTCATGTGCCAGCAGCACGGTCACTGCTCAATACCTATTCATCTCTTCTCGAATCATTCCCCCAGTGAGTCTCTTGCCTTGGTTTCTCCCTCCCTTCACTCATCGAGGTAGACAGCTCATGAATCTCATGACTGCCATCACTTTCCATCTTCGTCTCGTTTGTTGACCTTGTTTTTGGTTGCTGACCATCGCCATGATTCAGGGTTGAGCTCACTAGCAGCTCTGGTGGGCTTGATTTTCTCTTTATTTTTTTTCTCCCATTTCTTATGTTCTTTATGTTTACTCTCAGGCAACAGCAATTCATCATCAAAGAGGTATATTTCTTACTTTTCCTTTGCTAAATGGTTCATAACTGACTCTTGACCCAGCTTTAAGAAATTGTAGGATCGCATTCGAGGGGAGCCTGTCTTGCTACGCCAGCCAGGTATGCCGAAGAATGCCCTCTCAATTTTTTTCACACTTATTGTTACTTCCTTAGTCTTTCCCGATGACGACTACCACAGTACCAACACCGTTTGAATGCGGATTAAAGATGCGAAGTTTGTCAGAGGAGGGGATGGTAATGGTTTAGTGAATCAAGGTGCATAACAATTTTTCCTTCATCTCCCTTCTCAAGCTGCAGACTCTTCAGCTCAATCTGCTGTTCTGGCCATCCCTGTCACCCATTGCGACAGCCATGACATCCATACAATCAGCACCGGAGACGTCTACTACACTGTTCGAACTTGAAGCAAAGAAATCAAGCTCATCAGCAGGATACAGTGGTGCCGGTGGTGGGTCAACGAGCGGAGGTCAGTTCATGTGTTTTCATTATCTCTCTGTTTGTTCAAAAGTTCCACTAGTTCTATGAACATATGCCTACTTCGCCGGTCTCTGCTATCTGTTTTAATGGCCTCTATATGAAGCCTGGGCTCTCCACGCTGTTTGAGTGTTCGCTGAAGATAGCAAGCTTGTTTTGCGAAGAGCGGTAATGGGATCCAAAGCGAGCCAGTTACGTTTTACTATGTTTTCCTTTGTTCAATTTTTGCAGGCTCTTTGTTACTAGTTAGATGGATGCCATTAATTGGCAGTTTCACCTGCTACCGACACACTATTGACCACACCCTGCTCTCATCTTTGACCACGCAGATACCGGTTTCCATGGATGGCGACGTAGTTGAAGGTTCATTACTGCAGATGGGTGGATACATGGTTTGTCAGCTCAATTACTGTGTGTACTCCTGGTGTGTAACAATCCTTTTCTCTGTTTGCACCGGACTTGCTGACCCTTATTCATCTAGTGGTGGAGGGCCATATACTCTCTGACACACCATGGCAACGTGGAGCTTTGAGAACAATTTAATGGACAGCAGAATGCAACCAGGTTGCTCAGTGAGCAAGTCATCCTCGTTTCGGTGCATTTTTCTCATCAAATTATCAGCACTTCCATGCGCAAGGGATCACGACTCAGATTAACTCTTCAATCAATGGTACCCACCTCATCATTGGACAATCTTGATATTAAAGAGCGACACAGCATGTGTTGAAGGAAGAAGACAATATTGCAAAGTATTGAAGCAGGGCAGGGTGTTCTTTACCATTATGTTCATAAGTGCTGTAGTCACGAAATCAACTCTGTTGATGCTAGCCTTTGGCTCGCCGGTTTGTCAATTGTGTAGGGTTTGCCAGCTCGCTTCGGACTTTGGGCAACAGCCCAACACTGCATTCAACATTCAAAACTGGTGCCGATAATAGCTGCAGAATAGGTCGACTACATAGGTGGTATGATATGGCACATTTGCAAAAAGCTGATGTCTCATTCACTCTCTCCTCTAGTAGCTGAAATTAAGGGGTCTATAATGATTCCGCTTCGAATTGCTGTGTCCATGTCATCCACTAATCAAGCTCGCCCCCCAACAATGGTCCTCTCTGGATGGAAATAGGGCTGTTGTGCTTGAATCTAGTCAAACTCCTGGACGGTATATCACAAGATGTATGTTTCATCTATTTAAGCACTAGTACTCAAAGCCGAAGGTGATTAAGAGACTTTTGGCTTATCCGGCAGCCCCAATAGCCCGGATACTGACAATCTCACTCCCACCCTACATAAGCCATTGTGTGAGGCAGCACTGTGTGTGTGATACCCAAATGACTCCTTCACGGCGACAGTCATCGACCAGGACGATGCCAACACCTGTCTCTGTCACCGGTTGCCCAAAACAGATGCCATTCCCACTCATTCTTGAGGGATCAAAAATTGGGTGACAAATATAGGCCAGGTGGCATACCTAGCCTATAACAATCAGAACGATGATGACGATGGGAAAGGATGGGAGAGGCAAGGAGAGTACAAGATCAGAGGCGTATGGTTCGACGACAACCACGGCAGACGACGGTGGATGTTTCAATAGTTTCTCATCTTTTGTCTCCGCATTTGCTGCTGTAATTCTTGCTACATCTCATAGTATGGATGTCATTATGTTTCTGTTCAGGAGCACCAACGACTAATAAAATCTCCTTCCTTCCTTCATCATGATCCATCTAGGCATTGATGATTTTGATATCTTGTTTTGGTACTTACCAAGGCGGGAACTTCATTTTTGAGTAGCATATTAAATTGATAGCATGTTTGTTGTGTATGCGGTCAAATGCATATGAATCGATCCCAAATCAGCAAAAACACCACTGAAATTTGTATTCGAAGTCGATTAAAGGCACATGTACCCCCACATCTCAATAATGATGCCTTACAGACCAGAGCAACATAGGATCTGAATATTGAATGTCCTATCGACCAGTTAGTATCATGTTATGTGGCCGAATAATGGGCAGGCAGTAGGCCAGATCATCAAAGTCAAAGCCACAAGTCAGCCTGACTTTGGGACCTGTTATACATACTGCAAGTGCTTCGACTGCCAGAAGCCACTTACTTGAAGATATAAGTCTAAATTTTCTGACTCGAGTGGGGAATTCCAGATTAACATTTAAGTAGATGATGTATCTACCATGTGTATGCTCGTAAAGCTGTCTGTACAGCTGCAACATCTACTCCTCCTGGACTTCCCCAGATAGCACGAGCCACATCCGAAAATGCATGAGGAAAAGAGGGAGTTGATGTGATGATGCTTCAGCAAACTGGGCAGACATGAGAGAATGGCAGGTTCGCAGGCACCCACTCCAGTAAACAGGTCACGCATAATTCATGACCACATTCAAGACTGCAGAAAACCAATATTAGCATCCAAAAGGTGAAGCTAGGAGCTCTAGACTCACGTCGCAGGTGCATGAATACCCCCCTTACAAACTGGACAGAGGGTGCTCTGTTTGACATTACACTTCCATCGGGATGCTTGGCATAGCTCCACCGCCATATCTTCGCGATGATGGTCAAGATCTACATTTTGTTGTTTGAGCTGCTCAGTCTGTCATTTTAGTGTATCGCATTCCTGTGTCAAGCTGAAGGAACTTCTTGCTACAAGCAAGAGAAAACTCATGTTCTGGAGAAGAGCCTCGTTCTGGGCAGATTTGACAAGCTGAGAGACATAGTAGTCCCTTTCTACCTGCACATTTTCCATGTCAGTCCACATCAAACGAGACATCAGAAAGTCACGTTCAGCATGAAGACTCTGCAGTTCTGTCTTGAGAGTTGCTTGTTCCTATAGTTTAAGATGTAATTCCAATGTTGGAACGTAGTTGAATAAATTCCCACCAGTGAAGAGCATGGTTCAAGTTCCAAAAGCTGTTTCTGCAGTTCATTTTTCTCTCCTTGGGCTTGGAGCTTTTCTCACAGATGGATTTGAAGGTCCTGATACATGGCGTCAGATGATGGAACCAACAGACAACAAACGCGCACCGAAGATTTTCGCATGTTCTCGACCTCTAGTTGGTGGACATGCTTCTCCAGCTGAGAAGTCTATATTTGAAGAAGGGTGACTAAACTGAGAGCAAGCAAGGCAAAGAAAACACACTCTATAAACACTGGTATCTGTGCACAACATTGAGGACAATCATGAAGAGTAGGAAATATGTACCGTTCCAAGGAGCAGAGGCCATCGTTGAATAAGAGGTACAAAAGAAGAATGCAGGGATTTAGTAGTCAACCAATATTCACCCAACCTCTGAGTCTTATTGTAACACCACAAGCTAGCTGTACCCAGAAGGCGAGTTTCAGGTGCTCCAATTTCAGAGGAACAATGTTAGAGACTACACAATTGTAGGTCCTAGGGTACAGCTTGAAAAGTGATCATCACAAAACTCCCAAGCGGCCTTATTGTTGTGCCACAGATACCTGCCATAACAGTCGAGCTTGCATGTCCCTAATTATTTTCATCGTTAAAGAATTGCCGTGTTATAGTGGAAAATAAGCCTAACACCATGGCGCACTGCCAGGCTAACCATGATCAGTGGCTATTCTGGGAGAAAAAAAAGGGACAATAAAAGAAGTGAGTCCCCCAAAATAGACAATAAGAAAAATAAGTCGCCGCCAGTACACTGTTTGAGGAGAGAGTGTTTTGCAGGGTATGGTGCCGATAAACTAACTGATGTGCCAATGACTGCAAACGGCAATTAAATGCTTCTATTGTTTCTTGCGCTGTGCTGCCAAACATATCGGCCCATGGAACCGTCAGTCCACCACCCAAACGGCGGTTGTCCGTCTTTTGTCCTTAATGCTACCTTACTCATCTTCAAGTTTGTAAGTGCTAACCAACACACAATTAGTGATCGTCAATAGATGCCCCACATTTTTTGAGGCTTCTTCTTCTGGACATCTATGAATTGCTTAGGTTAGGTTAACCCTCACCCTGGATGTCGAAAAATACAGACCCAACTCAGTGGCTTGTCAGCAGCACCATGCCATGGTGACTTGGTGAGATTCCTTTTCCCCCCCATTGTCGATAACAATAGTGGCCGAAGCACTGACAGACTGAAGCAGAAGTTCGATACTGTGCAGACTGTACTTAATTCTGTGCGCTCAAGAACAAGAATTCAGTTGATTTAACACAGCCCATCCCGATTCTCTTTTCTTTCAGTGTATGGTCTTATCATCGTCCCTTTCTTTTCCAAGGATATTGATGACTTCCAAGGTTTCTATTCACGATGGATTTACCTGAATCGTCAGCAGGTCCTGCACATCATGGCCTGTCAATTTCTTCACTTCTCAATCCATCTCCTGTGGTCGCATCCTCTGCCGCAGCATCCTATAAGCAGGGTACAGTTATCACGACTTCCCCATCCAATGGGCCCTCGCTTTCGGCCTCTCTTTCTTCAAGGAGTCGACCCAGGGAAGACGAGATCATATCTTCACCCAGAAAGATATGTTGGATCAGAGACTATCAGCCTGTGAGATCCTTGCTTTACATATTTACATTGCCGATGACACTTCTGCAGAATCCAGGTCATAATCTGCTTTGGCGTACCAGGATGTATGCTTCCAGCAAAATCCTGACCCAGGATGTGAGGATCGCCTTCCTAGAGCATCAATTATCGAGTCAAGATCAAGGAATTCATTCATCAGCTACTCTGGAAGAAGTTGATGTCGAGATGAACAACAATGAGAGAGAACTAATAACAGCTCAAATGTTGCACATCCAGAGTGAAAATGCAAGTTTACGAGCTGCAAACGAACATTTTGTGCGTGCATCCCTTGACTCTGTGCTTATTCGATGCTCATAGGATTCTAGACACAACAACTTACCAATCAACAAGCACAAATGGATTTTCAGGTAAGTGCATTTACTACAACTTGAGAAACATACATCTTGACGTCTGGTGATGCTTTCCAGATTCAAATGCTAGACAAGGAAAAAGAGTCGTTCAGAGATGCTTTTCAAGCCCTAGATAGTGCCACAGTAAGCATGCCATCTCTATCTCCCTCCATCTCCCCTATTATATGCTGAAACATAAAACCAGAATGAGAAAATTAATGCTCTGATGTCGCAGCAATCTCAACTAGAAAAGATCATCATGAGTGACCTACAGCAATGAGACCAATCCAGAGCATTCAGTGCTAACTGCACACTCTATACAGAATGAAAAGACCGATGCAATCATGGCTTTAAGATCTTCTGTTACTGCCATGGTAAGACTAGTTTTCTTGACCATTACTTGCGGTTCTCACGAGGAAGTAAGTCTGGTCCCTAGATCATAACATCCATGTAGAATAAGCAGCAATTGGGGAGTCACCATATCAAATTGTTGGTTCTTCGAAATGTAGCCACTCCTGCTGCCATTACTACCACTACAGCACCTCCTGCTGAGGGTTCAGCAGTCATTGTTTCATCCGCCGCGGCTCTGCCACCACATGTCACGTCAGTGGAGGTGCCTGCTGCCTCTGTTACCGCTACTACAGTACCTCCTGCCATACCAGTGCAAGCTGCCGTTGTCCCACCTGCTGTAGCTCAGTCGCCGCCTGATATACCTGGTCAAGCAGCTGCAGCTGCCATTACCATCATGGTGCCTCCTGCCATGCCAGCTCAAGCAACTGTAGTTTTGGCTGCCATTGTCCCATCTTCTGTCACCCAGCCACTGCCCGTTATGTCAGTGGAAGCGGCTACTACCTCTGTTACTGCTGCTACAACATCTCCAGTACCAGCGGTCACTTCAGCAGCCATAGTCCCACCTGCTGCTGCTCCACCACCGCCTGCTGCTGCTCTGCCACCGCCTGTTGTGCTCGATCATATCTCTGAGACCTCAACTCTTGTACAGGCCATGCAGAATAATGACTGGTCAGCCTCAGAGGTCTCGAAATCAGATGCTGTCAATGTATTGACCACATTGATGAGGGCTTTGGGTATCGAACAAGCCACTGTTCAAGGAAGTCGTGTTTCCTCTCAGACCCCTAAATACGGGAAACTGTACCAACAAATACTGCGCAAGTTCAAGCCCCAAGTCAATCATCCTGACGAACTTCTCTGCAAGGTATGTCGTTGCCTACTGTTATTGCTTGATGCTATTATACTCATGATCTTACAGTCTGCAATAAGGAGTTTCTGGAGATTTGTATATGGCGTCGACAGAATCAGCGACTTTGTCACTTACGAACCCGTAGATTTGGAGAGGGTCAGCATCTTTGTGGTCGAGAAGGTGGACAGTCCTGGTGAAGATACTACCTTGGACTTTGGTGAGGGATGGAACCATTCTCAGTGGAACATCGCGATCATGAAAAACCTATTGAAAAAGCTCAAGGCGATGATGTGCTCGGTAACGGCAAGTGACAAAAGGCTAGTGAATGGATATGAACACCACAACACCAAAACCCTCTACTACTCTACACTAATCACCAATATTATTGAGTTCGGGTGTTTCGAGTACGATAGAAGCACTCTGCAGACTTCAACAAATCAGGGAAAGGTTGTTTAAAGATGTATATTTGGTACTAGTGAGCTACACAAGATGTAATACTCATGCCTAGCAGGGTTTTAAGACACGATTGGATGAATAGTGACTTGGGTTGAGCAACTGCACTCGGTCTAACTCTGATACTTCGAAACTAGTGGCACTCTGGGCCAAATACTGGGTCTCACAAGTGGTCTACACTTGACTAGCAGCACCCTAGGCTCGACTAGTGGCACTCTTGGCCTAAGAACAAATACTTTAACTCTGAGAAAATACTTTAACTAACTTCGAAACTGCTCTGAGTCACTCCAAGACAGAATAGTAACTTTAAGACACTTCAATTTCGTTCAATACTATAGGTGACTAAGCGACTAGTAGACACTTCGTTGAGGTTAAGCACAAAAGCCTTTAATTGGGGCACTAGAATATGGACTAGTAGGTCACAATCACGGGGATGGCTTGCCTGCTTGCAAGGCCACCCCTTCTACTACTTATATACTACAGAGACAGGTACAGAATAAATATAAATAGATTCTCTAGGGGTAATATTGGTAAGGATGTCTTGGCTAGTCACGAATTATGGTGAATAATCACGCAATAGTCGGCCTAGCCTGTTCTTTCTGTCGGATAGCGGGTCGAGGGACTCTGCTATTGGGTCGTTTCCACACCCTTTGCCCAGCGGTGCTCCACTAGTGACACGGCTATACGAATAGTCGGGTCACCGTGCCTGTAGCAACTGCTCGATCATGATCAGGGCGCAGCCCAGCTATACTAGTGCCGATCGTATGAGATCTGTATCACACTAGCCGGATCTGGGCTAAGGGTTATGCCTTTACTGGTTCATTTCTAAGTCCTTTCAGAAGTGCTCACGTGACTAGTCATCCTGACTTAGGCATTCATGCCCAGATCGGTCCACTAGCGACTGAATAGTCGAGATCTGTGTGGGTTCTTACTTCTTGTTTGGGCGCTAGCAGCTATATTCTGTACTAGTGACCGTATTTTACTAAGTCATACTAGCTTTGGAGGTGCTAGTCCGGTCGGCTGGTAGGGCTGACCCACTAGTGGTATCATTCCTAAGTCCTGACTCGACTAGTAGCATGCTAACTTGACTATCAGTCCGAAGTCTCAACTATAGCCCTTGATATATGACTAGTATAGGATAGACATGCAATAGTATTGTTATAAAATCGCAAAATCTAGGTGTGAACGCATAGACGGCATATCAGCAAAGAGGAATGAGCATCGGGAATGGAATCTTCCATCAGTACCAGATGACTACATTTATGTGTTGCTATGGGGTCAACTTGATCACAGTCAAGGGGCCTATGCTAAGGCTCGACCCCAATGGCTAAAATCCGAGCATCGATATGAAACTTCCAAGGAAGTCGCCATTCAGGTGGGGGATAGTGAAGATAAGGAGTACAACAGCAAGAGGATCCGACAGGGTCAAGCTAGAGTAAGCCTTCTGTCTATGCCCCTGTATGCCATAAGTGCTCAGAATTGTACAGAAACTCCAACAGCGAGATGGCATCATCACCAATGTCATCGCCCTTAAGACCAAATCCAGAGCCACGGATCTGGAGTACTGGAAACTCATCAAGAAGGTTTTGGATCTACTTGGAGTCCACGGAATGTTGCCTGAGGAATCTGGTGTTCATACCGTCGACAACCAGATAATGCAAGTATTCATCATCAGGTTATGTGCTTGGAGGGCCCCCGAAGTCAACGAGTACCTCATGGTCAACTATCATGAGGACAAAAGCATATGATCAAGTTCTAGGGGTCCTCAAGCGTGTCCTAGAATCCCCATCGCAGAAGCCAGGAGTCATCCAGCACCTCGCGGCTTGCCTCAAGCCCTGTATAACAAGGAGTGGCTGGAGAAGCTCTCCGAGTACCATATTGATGAACTCAAGATTTCCAAGGAAGCGTTTGATATTTTGACTTTTGTTGTCGAGGGTCTTTGAGCATTCTAATTCATCCTTTTGTACTTGGTATTACCTGATATATACTTCCAAATTTAAAGACACATATCTTATGTATCAATGAAATTTGCGAACCCAAAACCAAATGTTTCCTGCCACGTGATTGCCACGTTTCCTTATGAATCACACCACCATGATGACTAGCTTTGTTCACACTGACACCTTCATCCACCTAGCTGTCGATGCCACCCTCAGAGTACCCACCTAGTATATCAGCGAGGAAAACGCCATCTGCCTGAGATCATCTCAGTCGCCAGTGATGACTCGACTTTCCTGGACTGAAGGTAACTGAAATGTCACCAACCGATGGGCAGGGAAGCTCAAGGAAGCTCAGGTCCTCAGTGTTCAGGAAGTTGATGGCTGACCGGCAGCTGGAGACGCTATGCGGCAGGCAAGTGAGCCCAACCAGCTATAGCTAGCAGTGGTGTAGGTGGGTGGGATGCAAAAATTTGGATCCTGCAGAACAAGGAGAGTGAAAACTCCGATGGAGGATCTATATGAAGTCCGGAAAGATCAGTGCTGCATGAGCATACAAAATGTATGCAAATACAGGGCTAGGCCTGGGCTCCGAGTTGTTCATTCCAGAGCTGAGGTCCAATAGGTTAGGATATTTATATAAGATATATTTCGATTGTTCACATTACCTCCGTGATTTTTAGACCTTTATTGAGGTACTTAGCAGATCCTAGAGGCCCTAGTACATCTCATCCAGTTCCACCCTGTGCGCAAGTCCTCCAACAGGACTGCAAGTACTTCAAGCAACGTTATATTCCTCAAGATTTCCTACAACGCCCACTGCCACCGCCATGAGTTTTGTGGCTCCATTGCCACATACATGCACCTATCTTGTCACCCATTCCGGAACTGCCACCGACCAGCATCAGTCGTTACGCATCATGACATCCTAAGGGCTGAATGGCATGGGAATTAAAATATTCTGGACGATCGAAGATGTGATGTCAAACCAACTTGAGAGTTGGATGATGGCAGTGATGGTGGTGGTAGCGACAGCAGAAGAGGGGGGGATTTCTTTGGAGGGTAATGGAATGTTGGATGGTGATCAACATGCAGAGGGTGGACAAAATGCCCAAAAAGATGCGAGAAAGGTGGGAGAGTGGGAGAGGGAGAGAGAAGGTATCAGTCCCATTGTATACGAGAACATATTTTCAGTTGAATGACTCGCCCATCCGGTGAGCCATTCTTTTAACATCATTCTTGAACCACTAACCAGTGCTTTTTCTAGATTTACGGTGATTTTATGGCTGGAAGTTGTCATTTGGTTGGCATCAGCTTGGGACCATCATAAGCTAGGCATTCTGTTTCTAATCTATCTCCTTACTCTTGATGCCAGGTTCTGTAATGACAAAGGCAATGGGCCCGGACTGCGCCTGTGTGCCCATGCGGAAAACTCTGCTTCTATGCCTCATGTGTTTGCTAACAGTCTGTTTGTTGCACTAGGTTTTAAAGTACGGATCAGTGACAATGATCACGACAATACAGGTGGAACAGAATAGAGGTAATACATATACTGTGAGCTCTTACTTTTCTTTTCTCATTCCCATCTTATATTTCTGGCGTTTTTCTAGATTTTTGTTTACCGTCACACTTATACTACACCAACCATCGAACTCAACGACCGTCATCCAGTAAATTCACGGTAAGCCACCTACTTCATTAATAATGGCTACTTGACCTAGGCTTGTCTAAGTCTCATACTCATTTGAACACTCCTGTATAACAGTGCCTGTCTCAGTTCCTGCCAAGGTAAGAAAAATGCTTCTTACCATCAATCAAGTTGATCTCTTATCAGGACCCATCAACCATAGTCTGAAAACGAGACTTCTTTTGGATGACAGGATCTAGGTGTATGCCCTTGCTCCCTTTCCTTTCGCTTGCTCGCCGAACATTCATTCGTGCTAGCATTTCACCTCCCACAAGCACAGAGCATGATGATGAGACGATGTTGATGAGACACAGCACCAAGTGTTGTTGTGGCTTCAGTACGTTTGCTGTGGCGAGTCCAGACTGCGAAGGTTGTAGCACGATGGAGGTAAGCACTGGCTATGTTGTTTCCCCTCATTTGGCTGACATTCCTTGCTAGGTGCCCTCTCTCTCATGTGTATGGTAGCAAGTATGTGCCTTTGATTGTAAACTTGATTGTAACACTGACTACTCATTCTGCTGCTCAAGTGATATGTACATACTTTCTTGTTTTTACTTTCATTTTTTGGATGCTGGTCCATATGCTAGTCAAGTAAACGGCATCAGTGACAAATGAATATGTGAATCGGAACATTTGGCAGGAATAGCTAAGTCACCACTGTCTGCCATGGTTGGTGTATTTATTTGGTTCGACGCTAACGACACAACACCCACCTCTCCCCCAATACATGGTGCTTGCCGTACTTCATGAGATTGTCAGCAGGAAAGGAACAGTGTTATATCCATCAAGCAAATAGTTGTCGCATGTGAACCATGTTCCAACGTCGCTTATCACCTTCAAGGCATTGGGACAGCAAATCCTATCACTCAATGCCCTTATTCATGGTTTGACTTATTCGCGATCATTTTGCTCACTTTCACAGTGAATATGCTCTCTGCAAAGGATTGGTATAAGAAAACAAAACTTCTCAGGGTCTATTCCCCATGACCGTTCCAATGACAAGAAGCATACATACAATATATGTATGTCAAACTCTTCACTTCACCTTTACTGCCTGCGCTAAACGGTATCTCAGAGATTCCTAGTAATTATATCGTGGATTGGGCTATGCCTGTGTATCCATCTTTCGAAATCCAAACCAATTGCTTCTTAGCATCTCTTGAAAAGGTGAGTTCGACCCGTTTCTTATCCAGAGAGCTATGCTTCTCACCTACATGCCCACCAGTGTCTTTATTTAGTGGAATGACGGCTGGGTGCGAGACTCCTGATCCCACGTTTAATTGCGAGGAGGATGCCCTTGCTTTTGACTTTTTGGCAAGCTGTCTTATCAAAATGAGCCACCTGGCTTGTATTCAATTCAACAGGTGATCTCCAAGCAAGTCCTGTTGGTGCCCGTGGGTGCTGCTTCATTGGTGCTAAACTGATGGGACTCAGTGCAGTAGGTAGGAGACAGGTGTATGCGGGAGGGGCATGGAGATTTGTGGCAAGGTTTGCTGTGTACGACGGGGGATGAGAGGATGGAATTGCGATGGCTTGGTGATGAGTGCACCTATGACTTTGCTGCCTTGGCATTTGCATAAGAAGCCTGTCACCTCCATCGTCCATACCCTCGTTCTCGGCATCTCTGGGGGTTTTTGCATCATGTCATTTTTTAGGAGGGCATGGACCAGCAGGACGTATACAGGGAATGGTGAACGCTGTGTCCTTGGAGTGAGTAGGGACAGGCTGTGGCAGTAGATCTTGCATCGAGCTACAGTTTCCTTGAGGTCTGGCTTGTTTCCCTTTTCCATCTCTGCCTGGTGATACACCTTGAATGTAGGGCTGCTGAATACCACCACCGGCCGCTTCATCTTGGTGCGGGATATCAGTTTGTGGGGTATTGGATTGATGATGTTGGAAGTTGTCAATGCAAAGTTCTTTCCCACTTCTGTATTCCTCTAACACCATGAGAACATTGGCGACGAATACGTCTACTTCTTCGATTTCAATTGCGATTTGTGGGATATTGGGTGATCGCTTGCCAGAGAATTCTCCTTCAGGTGTGGAGGTGTTGACACTGGCAAGTAGCTCTTCAAGCAATGACTCGTCAATGAAATTGATGGGGAGCTCAAGCTGTAGAGCTGGTCCATCGATCCCTACAATTTGAGATACATTCCTTAAGTGACAGTTGGTTTGACAGTCCTCTCCAGCCTCCCTAGCTGACATGGTTTGACCTGTCATGACATCTCCCTTCCTCAGAACGCAATCTGACTGGCTAGTCCACTCTCTTTTGGCATCAAGTTCGCGTTCACATCCTTTTTCTTTTTGTTTTCGCCCAGTGGACTTGATTTCGATGTCCCATTCGTTGTGACAGTTACCGTGCTTTGCCATGCCCTCCCCATTCATCGCTAAACTTCTGCTCCCCTCATTGTCCATTGTTCTCTCGATGTTCTCAGTGTTATCCCAATGAATCTTCATTGTAGTCTCTCTCCTTGATGCTATCGATTTGCCCTCTGCTTCAATAACTTGGATGTTCCTTCCTATATTCACGTTTTGTCCCACTGCATGGCATTTAGCAGCGTCCAGTGCCGTAGCATTGACTTTCGTGAGAATCAGTGATGAGCCTCCAGGCTCTGTACGCTCAGAATTCACAGATTTTACCAGATAGCTAATTCCCCAGCCACCACACAAACCTACTATTTCAATCCTGGCAATATTGCTTAATGCTGCCAATTATCCTTCCCCACTTGTACCCCACATCAATTATGCACCCCTTTCATTAATTCCGCCAGGCACCTGATTGTCGATCTCATGGAATTAGAATCCCATCTGATTGCCTAGCACAGCCACAATTCCGCAGCTCAAATAGCAATTCTGTGGCATTAGCTCTAATGCCATGACCTTTCCTCAGTCTTTACTAAGGCTGTTATACCGCCAAGAGATTGCTGCAAGCATCTACTTCAGTACACTTGCTTCAATGTACTTTGCCGCAGCAACACAGCAGCTCAAAATTCCGGAGATCGGTGGCATTCTTGCTAATCACTTCATCTATATGCGGTAAAGCCATATGGGTGCTGTTACTTTTGAACCACAGTACACAGTAAAACCGTATGGATGCTGTTACTTTAGAACCTTGGGAACATGTGTTTGGTATCATTTCTTACTAATCTATGTACTATGGACTTACTAAGGACTCGCTTCAAGTATTCTAAATTTATTCTGGACTTGTAGTATAAAAGCTAGTATACACCACGGAAAATAGGGAGTTGCTAGACACAAGTTACTGGACACTAGCCATCATCCATGTTATCGACCACCGTTATCGCTTGTACTCACTAGGAGATAGACAATAACAACATAGTCACTCCAAGTTATACTCTCTGTCATGGCTTTTCTTCTAACGGTATTGGTGTACGCTCATATTGCGCCAATACACGGAATTTGGTGTCCACAACTCGCTTTTATCTTTTAATCCGCCAGCATCATTTCACTTTCACCAGCCAGGATCGTTTTCATCAGTTTTCACCTTCTACGTCGCCATCGTTTTACCCAGCTCAGTTCAGGATCGTTAAGTCCCCGTGTGGACTCAGATTAGGATCGTTATTGCCACCAGTAGCATCTGTCATGGAATTTCGGTCAACAGCTTCAGTATAGGATCATCAGTCACGGTATTTGTTATCTTGCCGTCAGTTTCAGTATAGGATAGTCTCCGTGTAGACTCAGGATTAGTATCAGTTTCATTTTGCCGTTGTTAACCTCAGTATAGTTTCAGTTTCAGTCCAGCCCAGTCCCAGCCATCGTTTTGCCGTCACTAGTTCCCCCTCATATCATCGCCAGCCAGTCTTATCTTCATTTTACCGCCCGTTTCTCGTTTCTCGACTACAGTCTTCATCTCTTGCCGTCACGGTATTTGTTATCTTGCCAATGGTATTCCTCTTCGACAGCATTTTCTCTAACTCCGTCAACATTGCCCATGGCTTTTACCAGTTAATTGCTGTCACTTCATTCACGGTTTGCCGGTATTCCCAGTTATACCGGATTCCGTTCCTTCTCATCTATTGAGACCCTTCCCAGCTTACAGCCAACGTTTTCTAGTACTCGATCGTTAAGGGTACTACTTTGCTGACTGAAAAGTCGCAGTGTATACTTGCGTTCTTGAGGAATTCATCGCACGGGAGGTGCACCGAAACACTCGCACAACAACAAAGCCTTTATTGCCGCTACATGCCATTTGCCGTGAACTCCTCTAGAGTTTTGGTTTTTGCTGTTGCCACAGAAGTTTAGGCTCATCATCGGGGCTGTTGGAGACACTTGACTTCGAAGAGTTGCTGTCAAGGGGTGTGCAGGGAATAAAGAACTGCCAGATTTCAAGTTCTCAGTCTTGTGCTTTGATGGTCCCATTGGCGTTACTGAGGGTACACAGTGGTGCATCGAAGTCAGCTTGATGATGGCATGATCTGATCTAGTTGCCATGGGAACCTTAACACATTAGCAGTCCATGCTACAAACAAGCAACTGATTCTGACACTTCTTGTCTTAATTATCCAAAGTCATCTTTTCATTTCAGATCTACTATCAAGTGAAAACATGCACACATGGGAGGGGTGACTCAGATGACAGAAGAGCTCCGAAGGGACATCTTCAAGTTGGTGAAACACCAGCCTCTACCAACATCAAGGAGTACACCACAAACCATGCGTACATAATTCTAAGGTCTTTCGTATTTCATCGTGACATTTGAAAAGGCTGCTAGTACTGGATGACGAAGGATGAATGAACTGTAAAACTGATGGAAGCCAGACCGTACTTGGGAATTCTGTCTTAGGGATTCAAAGAGGCCCAAGGACTGATTTGAAAGCTGTGAAGGCGTTCTTCCAGGACGATATGTTCTTTTCCTGTCAACCGCCTGAAGAAGTCGCCAAGTTTTGTCTCGAGGTGCGAAACCAGAAGTGGAAGATGCATCAGCTGTGTGAGATCCTCCCACACATACATCCCAATTGGCAGTATGCTACTGATGAGGTTATGTACTCTAGACACATCCAAGTAGAATTCTACTTTCAGTTGAACATGTTCTATCAGCAAATCAATCGGACTGGATGAGTTTGGAGGATTAAATGTCTGTGTTCAACTCTGGTCATCCAGTAAAGACTGACCCTGCATGTCTATTTCTCTGTATTCATTTCTTTCCGCATGGCCAATCACTGCCGTTATTCAACAGGCCTGCTCCATGGGAAGCTTCAACTTGTTACTAGATGTCGAAGTCAGCTCTGAAGCCAAAGCAGTTAGTGAAGCGATTGATGCTCATGAGGACATCGTCATACTCGACAACATCGAAGGCGAAGAACTCATGAGGGTTGCTAGGAAGTTGAAGCAGAAGTAGCGATCAACGGTTAGTGGCGATTGATGCTGATTCATCAAACGTATACTAATATCAGGTGCCAGAAATCGATATTTTGAGTATCAGAATTGTCTGTCAGTCTGTACAGCACGTCGATTTCAGTTTGAACTTATAGATGCAAAGTAGAGCAAAACAGACATGAAGTAGATGCACTGGCTCATTCCTATTGCTGTTGCCAGCCTCTGCGAGCGTAACGATCAAGTTCGCAGGTATGTGTTCTTTCTTTTACATTCCGCTTAGCTCTTTCTCATACATGTATACAGAACCTGTTGTCTCCAAGTTCACGATTTGCAGTACCAGCTACACGTGCCAGGCTGCAGTGCATGAGTGTAATACCCCTTTGGAATCTACGCATTTACCAGACATGGTGGAGCACCACTTTGTGGGAGGTGTCATAGCAAGTTGTGTTCACAAGGTAGTGGGTACGTGTTGCTTGGAAAGGCTGAAGAGCGAACTTGAATTTGAAGGTGTTTAATATTCTGACGTATCTCAAAAATTACAAGACAAATTTGACTACTCAAAATGTTCACTTGTTCAACATCGCAAAGAGTCGATCAATGGTATCTGTACTATTCTTGATCATTTTCCACTTGGAAGCAGTGAGTAAGATTGCACAGGAACCCAATAAGAGGGACAGACCTGTTGGACTGAAAGAGAAATACCTTTTTTACCTGGCTTTTTGTCTCCTTTTTGTCCATAGAACTCCCGTATATCCAGCAGTGGTATGCTTTTGAAGCTTCAGATAGTCACATGCTTCTTCTTTCCAAGATCGATATATTTATCGCCATCGGATGTCTCATGCACGACAACTTCGGCATCAGACTGTGAGTCATTAGGTGCCTTCTTCTGTCCAGTAGGCATGTTAACCTTAGTTGGGTCATATCTGTAGACAGCGCACCTTTGCCTTGGAATTGGTTTCAATAGGCTCATATTTGTCTTTCGACTCTTCCACTTTCTTTGTTTCCTGAAAATGATAAATTAGCAACACCATCAACATTCAATGGCGTATTCATACCTTACTATGTGATGACTTGTTGTTCTCCTTCGCGGTAGATTGTGCGTCTGCATCATTGAAATATTTAATCTTTTTGGTCTATCTCGTTATTCAGCCACTGTACATCCAAGCAGAGAGACATGACATCAAACCTTGGAACATTTCAGTTTTGGCTCAGAAGCATCAGATGTGTCATCAATGAAAACTTCGTCCTCACTGGATTTGGCTACCTTTCGTTTGGTCATTGGCTTCATGAATACGGTGAAGAAGTTTATCAAATTTATAAGGCTGCACTTGTCAGTTTTGAAGTTGCATAGACCAAGAGATCGCACGATCAGACTCAGGCTCGATAATTCTATAGTATTAGCCTTGCATGCATCTCTATCGTTTGCTTTTGCTCTGATAACGCTTGTTGAACACTAAAGCATACCTGACTTTGGAAGGCTTCGACTTCCAGGTAGACGATAAGAACAAGTTGTGGACGTCTTCCTGGGACTCGCAGACCAAACGAACATAATGAACGAATTCTGGATCTACTATCACATGACCAAGATAGGAAGCTATATATTAGGTGAGCAGCAACTGAATGGCAACCTGGTGGCAGCTGGGTGGCAACCTAGCAGCAGCTGACTGGCAGCTTGGTGGCAGAACCAGTGACAGTGACAGGCAGCCAAGTTTCAGCACGTGCGAAACCTGGGATTTTACTTACTGATTTTATAATGTAAAAAATTGTTCCTGAAAACTCTGCTTTTAATAAGCTAAAAATTAATGCTGGAATGCGGCATTTCTGTGTGGATTTCTGACATCCACACACGTATTGTTTCTGGTATTTTCAAATTTGTATTGAAACTAGGAAGTGTTCACTTAAATTTATCATGCCCTGAAATGTTAAATTTTGGTACAATTTTTCTCCACATAAAATAAGATGCAGAAACTTTATGCTTCAGGCTCGATTTCTGGTCAACAACATCCTGAGACTTCTGCCTTTCTAAAAGTGATTTCAGAGATCTGGCTAGGGCTGCGCGCCGTAGCCGTATAATACGGCTATCGGTAACCGTGATACGGTATACGGGCCGAAGCCGAGAGCACCAAAACTGATGTTCATACGGTTCGGTATACGGTTCTTCCGTCTCCGTCACGGGTCCTCGGATACGGCCGTCTAACGGCGTAATACGGCTTACTGTTCAGCATAAAAAATCATGCCATTATGTGGCAATCTGACGCAAATAGCTGGGACACGTCACTTCCAGCGCCCATGTTGCTATGCGCCCACCCTGCCACAGGAGTATCAGTGGATGCCAGGACCTGTCGGCTTTCCATTCCTGGACACTATCCAATCTGGCTTGACTCACCAGCTGCTGAGAAAGTCATTGAGGGAGTCCTGTTACCAGTGAAGACCAAGGTGTGTTTTACAAGGCTAAACCCTTTGGCCACATTCCTGACACGTCGCAAACAGTCCCGTTTTTATATTCCTTACATATAGATGTATTTTCTTAAACCTCATTCATCTATCATGTCTCTATTAGAAGCCGCCAGCTCGGTCAATGTCACTTGCTTTCTCCAGCCGTCTTCTGGTTCAGCTATCCGATGTCATGAACGAACCATTCCAGCCCATCTTATTACACTGAGACAGCCGACATTTTATTGAAATTTTACTGACACTTGTACATTTTGACGGTGTTCCGATCCTTCCTGGGGTACGGCCGACCATCCAGCGTATAAAAGACAGAGAGGTATTCGTTTTCTCTATCCTTTGTTCACGATGTCTAATTCCTCTGACCAGTGTGCTCTTGATACCGATGGAAGGCTGAAACCTGCAGCGCAAATTGACTTTTACTTTGACAAAGACGACGATGTACCAATGGCTGGACCAACCGTGGCTACCAAAGGACAGAGTATGTGTTCATCTCTCTCTGTGTGTCTTTATATACTGAATGTTTGCATTGGCAGGCCGAACACGCAGGCTGAACACCGGCGGACGTCTGAAGGAGCTCTTGGATGCTGAAAAGCGAGACGAGCATGGACAACTCACAGTCCCACCGAAGACATGCCGCCGCACCAAGAGGAAGAAAGGGAAACGGAAGACACAAGCTAAACCCAGTAAGTACCGTCGATCTTGATCACATATTATACTCTGAATATCTTCGTCTCGCAGAGGAAACAACTGATGGCGCAGCATCAGAATCCAGTGACAGTGCCTTTGCTACCGACGACGAGTCAGAGACTTGCACGGATACGTCGGACTCAGAACGTGAAGTCACAAACAATGAGGTGCGTCTCCAATACATATTCTTTCATATTCTTTATTCTGACGATGTCATAGATTGCCGATATCCTTGTCTCGAAGACTGTCCCCGACAATGTGCAGAGCAAGCGGAAGCGTGTTACAGTGGAAGAGATTGAGGATGACGAAAACACTGCTAGTATCTCTGACAAGACCAAGAAGGCCCGCCGCTATATCATCGAGGATGATTCCGAGGATGACGATATTAGCTCTGCACCCCAATCTGATCAGCCATCACTGCCTGCGAAGCGTACACGCAAGGTATGTACATCATCATTTATGTATCATTTCGCAAACTCATCATATACACAGGTTGGGAAGCGTAATCCGATTTATTATTTCTATGAAGAAGTCTCGCTTAATGCGGAGGGGAAACCTGGAAACAAGGGGGATAAGCACTTCAAGTGCTATCACGGTAGCCGCAAAGTTCTGACAATCACCAAGGCCATGAAAGGAAGCTTGAATGGTACTCGCATCTTCTTTTGTCTGTGACGACGATCTGACATATTTTTTGAACAGGGCTTGTCGGTCATTTGAAGACATGCTCGGCACCCATGTACCGCATGTTTTTAGCATTACGTGCCCGTTTGGAAAAGACACCGAACGCTGCTATTCTCAAAGATGAAATTGAGATCGCAAATGGCTCCAAGAAGTTGGATGCACAGGCGGCTGAGATATATCTCAAGCAGATGGAATCGGAGTCAGAGAATATTATCCACGCTTTTAAGAAGCAATCCATGGATGCTAAGGTTTGGTTATTTACTTTCAATCTTCCTGCTGCTAATACCATCGTCGTAGGGTGATTGGGACCAGGATAAATTCGAAAGACTCCTTGCGGAGTGGCTCGTTGCATGTGATCAGCCCTTCGAGGAGGTTGATAGGCCTGAGTTTCGTAACCTCCTGTCGTATGCGCACCACCATTCACTTAATGACCTTCATATCCCGCACCGAGATGCTATCTGAAGGCGGATTATGAAGATGGGTGAGGATAGCATTGAAGAGACCCGGAAGATGTTTGAGGTAACGCTTTCTGTTCTGTTATAGTTATGTTCCAGTATTCAATGGCACTAGGAACTGGAAGGAAAAGTCAGTATATCCCTTGACACGTGGACTTCAAGCAACAATATTGCATTCCTTGCCACTGTCGCTCATTATGTTACGAATGATGGAAATCATGGTGCGTGTACCGTGCGGGTTTTTTGATATGGTACTAACTATTTTATAGAAGATTTACTCATTGATTTCCGTGAGTTAATAGGCAGTCACACTGGGGAGAATATGGCTGAAGCGGTTTGGGACACGCTCACGCTTTATGGTCTCCGTGATAAGGTAGGCTCTCGTTCCTTTGTTGATTCATGGTATTCAGGATAACTTTAGGTTATCGCCTTCATGATGGATAATGCGACGAACAATGATACCCTTATCAAAGGGATTGAGTGCCGTTGTAGAAAGGAAGGTATTATATTTGATCAAAAGCTTTCGTGCCTGCGGTGTATGCCTCACACTGTTCATCTTGCGGCCATCAAGGTAAGCTAGATCGAGCATGAAAGCCCCTTTTTCTAATGATATTTTGCGATCATCAGCTCCTGGAAGCTATCGGTGTGATCACAAAGAAGACTGCGAAAAAAGTGACAGGCCAAAGCTCGAACTATCAGGATGCAGCTACGGCGCCTGTTGATCGAAGCCATGATAGCGAGGCGGCTCTCCAGGATGAGTACAAATCTGGTGGTGAGACAGATGAAGGTGGAGACCTCGCATATTCTATGGGTGACTTGTCAGATGATGTCTTTTCATCTGTTGACAAGGTATGAGCTGGCATATTTGTTCTGTTACTAGATACGCAACTCTAATAATCATCAGCTTCGTCAAATTGTTCGTGCTGTTCGTTCCAGTCCTCAACGCAAGCAAGGCTGGCTTCGTGAGGTTAAAATGGCCCTTGAACACCGGAACGAAACCACGGATGCTACAGAGCAAGTTCTTATGCTTATTCTCGACGTCGCAACCCGCTGGTCATCAACTCATCAAATGATGCGTACGTGGTCACTAGGTTTCTACATGACTATTTATTAATATGCTCCAAGGCCGTGCCATAGACTTCCGTGACGTTATTGATAATTACGTCTCTCGCATCCGTGAACTACGACATCTTGAGTTAAGCGAAGCTGATTGGAATGCCATTGAACTCGTTACTGGATGGCTCAAGACATTCCGTTCAGCAACAACTCAGATGTCTACTACAAAGGTATCAATGTTGTCTACAACACATGCTATCTTTCGTGGGCTCCAGGATCACCTCAAGGACGTGCTCCGATCTCTCCCTGACAATATCTCCCCTCGCCTTCGAGACGGAGTCATTGCAGCACACAATAAGTTGAGTGAATATTACTACAAGTACGATGAGTCCCCTCTCTATACGTGGGCAGCACGTAAGTACTCTGTTTCCAGTTTGCTGCATCTTTGACTAATATCTTCTTAGTCTTAGATCCACGGATCTCATACGAGGGAATGCGCGATGATTACATGGGCGATCATCTGTTGGCAGACTACCTCGAGGATACGAAGCATGATCTGTATGATCACTACAATTCTCATTATGCTGGGCGAGTACCTTCATCCCATCAACCTGCCGTCCCAACTCCTCCTACTGCTGCCTTATTAAACCCTCAAGGCTCCCCCCAGAAGGTTGATTTCACCTCGAGATACCGGAAGAAGACCGCAGTTGTCGATGAACTCACGGCATACTTTAACCTTCCACGTGAAGATTTTAGTTCCTGCAGTCCTGTCAAATGGTGGTTCAACAAGCGAGGCGAATTTCCGAACCTGTTCAACCTTGCACGGGATATTCTATCAATTCCTGGTATGTAAATTTTGCTTCTGGTTGACTATTTCTTAATGATGTTCTATTTACAGGATCTGCTGTTGCCGTAGAGCGTATCTTCTCTGGTGGTCGAGACACCATCTCCCTTAGACGTGCGAGTCTCAAGCCAGAGACAATTCGTGTTCTCATGCTTATGAAACAGCGTCTCCATCGTGAACGTTGTGCTATTAAAAAGGCTTTAAATGAGTAGGTTATGAGAATATACATATTTAAGTCTACATGTACGTTCGTAAACGGCCGTCGACGGCCGTAAGGTATCCGTACCGATGCCGATGAAGCTTGAGATTTTAGTTGACGGTACGGTATACGGATGTTTCCGTAACCGACTGAGACCGCGACTTTATGGCCGTATACCGTGTACGGTACGGTGCGCAGCCCTAGATCTGGCGTGGTAAATTTTAGTTTTTAATCTCCCGAAACCTAGCTGAAATTTTACTTTTTTTGGTGTGAATATACTGACCAGCAGCAGGTGGGTGTCCACATTAGGTAACATGAGAAAATAATGCTTAAATGACCAGACTTTTGCCACCCTACACCCGGCACCAACAAGCTTCCTGTCCCCCTTACCTGTATACACCAAAATGTTTTAGAGAAGGGTTCCTATTGCAAACATCTGCATTAATACAGATATTTGGAACTATCTTTGCATATCAGAAGTCTGCTACTGAATTTTACTTTTTGCACCTTCCTATTTGGGTATGCAATCAATGACTCGGCAAAGCTCAGTGACTTGGAGCCGAGTCGAGCTGAAGTCAACAATTTCATTTGACTTCGGAGTCATCCTGGAGCCGAGTCATCTGAAGTCGAGCCGAGTCAAGTCGAGCCATGGCAACACTACTTCTGACATCATGTTACCCAATTTGGGGACTTTTGAGGATCTCTGGACACAATTTTGCTCGGATCTTGCCAGAAATAGCTTTATTATCAATGGTATGAGTATTTTGAATACAATCTGCATGTTATCATGTCTGGATCGCAAAATCGCTTCAATAGGAAGTCTGACATCGTCATGTCCAGTAAGCAGGGTCATATCGGCAGTGCTCGCAACACCATTAATTAATATTGTCTGTCCATATCACTGGATGTTAGGTCCTAAGGTAAGTTCTATACTGAAAAGTATATTTTGTATCATATATGGTCAATATTTTGTGCTAAAAGTCCATTTTCAGATCCCTGAAAGGGGGGTCAACTTTTTTTTCTGGCCTCACGGCCCAACCAACCAACCTACCTACCCGGTGTGCCGGGCTAGAATTCCGGTACCCCCTTGATCTTTCCACATGGCATCTACCGATGTCACGATCTCATTGACTCGTTTGGGAGAGCACAAATTATCGATATCCATTGCGATAGGCGGGTACAAGCTTTGTAGCACGGTAGCAATATCCCCCAGCCAATTTGACTTATTCTGGTACCATAGAGCTCTGCACGCATCAATCCCAAGAGGAGCGAGCTTCGAGGTGGTCTGGCGTCCCGCCAGGAGCCTCAGCAGATATCGAAGGGCGAGAATCACTCTGCGATAACGTATTGGCGTGAATCCGGTTTCTGAGAATAAGACCGCAGTCATGGATCGCTTGTGTACATGGAGAAGGCGACGGAGAAATGTGAGCTGAACTTTCTCCAGGTGTCGGAGTGTGCTGTCTGTCGTAACAATGGCAATCTGGGCACCACAAGTCAGGATGGAGTCGACACGAGCGCTGTAGATGCATTCTATGCATGACGGGAATCGCAGTGAATGAGATAGAAGTGATCTCAAATCAAACATGCTGAGTCGCGGTCGTATCTTTGTTAAAAGCCGTTTCTATAGTTTGCCGGCAATGCTTTCTTTCCGATAGGATTCACGTGGTTTTCTTGTTATTCTGCCTTCGAAACACTCTTCCTTGGCTCAGAAATGACTAGGTATATGTGTCATCAAGACAAATTATCGATGCTGAGAGAACTTGGAAGGCCGGCCGCTGGCAAGCCACGGCACATACGAGTCCGTGTATCCAGACTGCGATTGGCATCGGGCCCACAGCGACAGCAGGCTCAGGGAAGGAAAAGGACATCACCACCATGTTCCACGGTGTCGAAAACGGGGGTGGGGTGAGGACCCAAGGGCGATAGAGCCACTGTAGGGGCTGATATGGGGCGGGAGAGCCGGGGATGGGGATGAAGAACTGACGCACGACGATGGCGGGATCGGGGAGACTAGTGCACGATGAATTTGTGTTCACCTGCCCAAAGAATGAGGGATGCACGAATTTGAGACGCCCGGGATGCCTGGGTGGAGCGGGATAGGCCCATGTTGAATATGGGCGGGGTAGTGGTCGTACGGCAGTTATCTTGGGCACGTTCGTCGTGCCCTCAAGCACTCTGTCAATGCCCAAAAGGGCGCTGTCGTCGCTGTCATTGTCCATCGTCGGTGGTCCGGTCTTGTCCCGCCGTCTCGCTCGTCCTCTCCCGCCTCTCTGCATCTCCCTAGCCTGCTCTCCGTTGCACAGGCCCTTCCTCACGTCCCTCCTCGGCCCTCCATCACAGTATGATGGTCCTCGTCGCCGCCGTTGAAATACGTAGAGGAAAAGACGCACTCCGCACCATTTGGGTCGTTGTCAACGTCGTTGCAAGATTGGTGCTTGACTCGAATGAGGATCATCGAGAAGTGTCTCGTCGGGTGAGCAATGCTTCCTTTTCCGATCTGCATGGCACTCACTGATTCCCACAACGCCAATGGCACCCTCTGTGTCGCCTCATCATCTCCCTCATAGTACAACCTGACAGAATTCTTCATATCCGCTGGCATATCTTCAACCGTGTTTGGACGAAAGAGGACCGCGTCTTTGATACAAGGCTGCAAGGTTCCCGGATGGTGATCATGTTCATCGCCCCCACCGAGCGGCCGAGGACGAATCAGTAAAAGGGAGGTTATCCACGACCCACTGCATCGCATCTTGCACGTCCTGCGCTGCGCCAGGAAACCACACACCAGAGTCGACAAGGCCGTAGTCGGGGACAACGGTGATGAATCCGCGGGAGGCGAGGTTGTGGTAGATGATGAACGCGGGGGCGGGGAGCGTGCGTGCACCCATGTAGAACCCACTGCCGTATGAAAAAACGAGGATCGGGGTATTGGGACGCGAAGTGGGAGGGTAGTACACGTCGAGCATGTGTCGGCCGGTTGGGCCGTATTGGTGGGTCTCTCGTGTGGTCTTCTCGATTGACGCGCATTTGGATTTGAGGATGGGAATGAATGCTGCCTATGAGCGATATTAGTGGTAAATAAAACGGAAGGAAAAGGACGTACCCGACAGCAAGACACCGTCTGCTTCTTCTCAGTGCGACTGGCTCCTGTTGGATGCCCTCTTGTGCATCTTACACTGCAAGGGAGTCTTCCTCATCTGCAATGATTATGACAGAGTGAGCGCTTGAGCTGTGGTCCGGTGACTCAGGCGATAAGAGGCGTTGTAAGTTCTGTACTACCCCCGTGCAATTGGTACACGAAGGAACGCATAATGTTGGGGATGGGTTTTCATGTCGACACAAATATTGTGTATACTGAACGCAAACCCGAGCCTACGGGACGGTAGTGAAGTTCAAGAAACCAAGTCACATAACGGTCACAACCTATCCCTTTTCGACTCCTTCCCATCTGAACATCGACTTACATACAGTAGCACCTCTACCTATCAAATACAGGACCATCACAAGTATACGACAGAAAAATGAAAATCACTCAATAGCGTCCTGGTGAATCAGTGACACCTCGCATTTTCTTCGCGTTCCTGTTCCTCAGCCTGAACAACAAGCTATGACCCTCTCAGCAAACTCATCATACGATACAGCCCTTCAAATCTTCGCCGAACGTGATATGCAGTCGTTAGCTATGGTATGATCCGAACCTCTCTACACACCAGGCTTTATCATTCCATGCTCAGATCCCTACGTTATGAAAGATGCAAAATGGCCAATGCAGGTCTATCATACATCAGGCTCTAATACCTCGTCTGTAGAGGAGTGAAAAAGAACATATCTAGTGATGTTGCCACGTTGCATTCTCTAACCAGGAGTCGAACCCAGTTCGCGCGCATTCTAACCAATACACAAACAGAGATTAAAGACACGGGAGAAAACGCCAAAATAGCTACGTGGCTTCAGCCTCGGTTCCTTGAACACGACTTTCATCGGCGTCTAACTCATGCTCGTTTCGAACATCCCAAGCTCACTCGAACACCGTAACATTCTGTCCTCCTTGCGTGCTAGCTTTATTTCCCGGCGAGACGCCTCACCAATGTCATCCTGTGCACCTCTTGAGGACGAGGCCAGGCTGCTTTGCGGTATAAAACGCACGAGTAATGGGGGCAAATAGTAACTTGCAAGCTATCGCTCTGCCCCTGATCTAAGGGGAGATATTTTGGTACCGAGTACGTCTTCAATTTCTCCTACATTTTGCTATAACTGACCTCTTCAAACAGCACTAAATGCTCGTATCCAATCGCGGATTGATCGAGAAGCAATACGGCCCAAGCTACTGGCACAGACTCGGCCTCCTTCATCCCTTCCCCGACTTTGACATCTACCTTCTCGGCCGCGATCCACCCTCAATCTGTCCTCCTCCACCCTGCAACGCCAACCCCGTATCGAATCTCTCTGTGCTGAACATATTGCAGAGACACCAAGCAGAGGGGTTGTTCATGGGCCCGGTTAGGCTCTTACTGTGTGTCGCTGGGAGGGACGTTCCCCGTATTCACCCAGGGGTGGAGTTCGTCACTGGTAGGATGAGAAATAGATCGCCGGTATCAAATGCGCGTGAGCGATCCCGTATTCATGTATATCGTTTTCCAGTGTCAATATATCAATATGAGGACTCGTACAGCTGACTCTTGAAGGCACCGATCAACGTCTGCGCTTCAGCCTTCGTTGTCCGGCCTAATAAATATTGCACCAAAAATCCACGCTGGTCCTTTGACGCAGCGCTTTTGCTTGGAGTCGAACCAAACAAGAGCGGTAAAGCATGGTAGGTACACGTGCTAGCCGGTACACTATCATGGAGTAGGTGTAAGGGTAAGGACCTCCCACAGATTTAGAACAGGATTACTAAACACGCGAGAAAACAGCACACACTCGACGTCTACTCCGCATCGCACACTGCCCTCCCACCCTGGACGCGCACGACTATCCGACGCGTCGACCTGAACATTATAACAATCCTCACAGACCCCAGGAATGGTGGCCGGGACGAGCACTAGCTGAAAAATGCTACCTATCATGTTATTGAACACGCTCTTGGCTCAACCCCTATGCGTTTGAGTGAAAGCTTCGTTCTGATAGGTTTCTTGGTGGAGGGGTTTCGAGGCAAACGTACCACAGCTCGCGATGACGACACAGATAACATCTCTAGCGCGCAAAGATTAATGAGGATCTTCTCAGGAGCTTTTGCCATTCACAACTTCTGGTTCTGCTTATACAGGAGAATATACCGCTCTGAATCTGTGGGAAGTCCTTACCCTTACACCTACTTCACGGTAGTGTACCGGCTACTACCGTGCTTTGACACTCTTGCTTGGTTCAACTCTCCAAGCAAAAGCGCTGGCACCACAAAGAAATCTTTCTTTTTTTGTTCCTATCGAGGCCTTTCATTGTTCAACCAGACTCGAAACGGAGAGCAAGCGTGATTTGTTTGTGCAATACCGGAGAACGGAGCCTGACGCGGACCTCGTTTTGATCATGGATATAAGCATTGGCCTTGAAAATCAATAAATATAATATCCATCGAATGCAGGACCACCGACTCCGAGTCTAAACTCAATAGCATTTGACGTCAGTACCCCGCTTCGATCCACCTTCGGCTTGCCAGCGTGATGACGATGAACTGCCACCCAGGTGAAAACAGAGAACGGCGCCCAAAAACGCCAGCGGTACCCTCCCGTAATACTCGTAACGGCACAGAGAGGTCGCAGGGTGGAGGACGACAGATCAGGATGGATCGTACTAGCAGATGTCAGAGCTGGGGAAGGGATAAACCGTTGCATCGCATTCCATGCCCGCAACGAGGCGGTGGCCCTATTCAGGGATGAAGCCGCGGGTGGCGAAGTAAGATGAGAGTGGGAGGGTAGTACATGTTGAGTTTGTGCCAGTCGGTTGGGTCTCTCGTGTTGTCTGCTCAATTGACGGGCGTTTGGATTTGAGAATGGGAATGAAGACGTTTAGTGCTCTTTGAGGGAGTTAGGTATAGCAAACAGTAGGAGAAAAGACGCACTCCGCTGTTGCGACTGCAGCCTATTTACGCGTGTAATTTTGCAATCTAGAGTGTTTTACATGCATACTGAGAGATAGTGAGTGAGCGGACTAAAACTACGCATCGACACTAATGCTACGCGGTGCAATGACATGGAATATAACTTATGGCATAAGAAGCAACGGGATTCTAAACAGGACTTAGTCACAGCACTGTACCTGATGGGCATGCGTGATGAGAAGGCCAAACCCTATACCCAATGCCTTAGGCTCTAACTTACAAGCACACTCGCGGGAGCTAGATAAAACCTTGAAGATTGCACTGGCACTGAGAACACTTAGCGCGCTTGCTAACTGTGATGCGCCGTACCTGAAAATCCGGGGAAATCCTTAAGCGAGCTGACAGATATCACCGGCACAAGCTTGGGCAATGGGCTTCGGCCGAAGTCCGTGAGCCCACGTTCCATTGTTCTGAGTCCCATTGTTCGAAGACTCACTTGTTGCTGTGTCTATGAGAAGCCTCTGTGAATCCAAGAAAGAAGTCCTGAACGACATACGCCAGAACTGATAGTTCCATGTGCCTAGACCTGTCGGTTGCTAGAGAACGAGCCTGCGGGTGTCGGGAGAGCACCTCTTGGCATGTGTTTAGCGAGCTCACTATAGAAATGAGACTAAAACTGGGAAGTCCGACTTGGATGCTCAGTAAGGCAGCGGTGGCAACATGCTATGCATGTAGGAGTCTGGGTACTGTGCGACGTTTGTAATTCTAATTCCCCTGTAGTATAAGTAGGCTGGTTACAGTAGGTAGAGGCGAAGTTTCGAGCCCCCGAGTTCCCGTGCATGCGTTGAAGGCGGTACTGTAACAAAGGATCAGTTTGTGACTTCGAGCTGTGCATAGAATTAGCGAGCTCACTCAGAGAAATACAAGATACCCTTTTGATAAGACTTTTGAGAACTTAGTCAGAGTGAATACGAATCAGTGACGCTGTTTCTGTTCTGTTGAGTGTGATAAGTCTGTTCGGAGAATGTGTTGAAGTGGAAATCTGAGATCTGTTCTGTTCTGTTCTGTTCTGTTCTGTTTCAGTCTGTTCCGTGTCAGTTCTGTCGAAGTTCTGTTTCTGAATCTGTTTTCCGAGTGCTTCTGAAGTGTTCTTGAGTCGAGATAACCTGCTGGAGTTAGTTGGAGAACCCCTGCATACAGTTGTGTAGTGAGTGGGCTAAGTCAGTGCTTGCCTGTGGTGTTCTTTTAGCGAGCTCACTAAAGTTTTGGCATGTATTGCCTCTGTTTCTGTTGGGATCAGTGTCCCTTGTGTATTATAACTCAAATCTGCCTTGAAGGTTGCGTCACGCCAGTGAACGACCTTCCTGTAAAAAGTTCCTAGACTTAAGAAGTCATTAGAGAAAGCTTAGCTTTGCTAAGAGCACTGAGAATAAGAGAAACTCTTCGAGATATTGAAGTATAGTTGGATCGCATTAGAAATAATCGCTCCCCCTAGAACTTACGAGGGTGATTGTAGTTTGTGTAGTTGTGTGAGTGTGTGTGTGGGTTTTTGAGGTTCACCCTTTAGCCCGCTCACTATTCCACAGGTGCCCACAGCCAGCCTCTTCACCGCGCCAAGATATTGTTGATTTCCTCCCTTCGATTTAGGCTACTTGCTCCATGGTTTGCTGGATGATCACCACCACTACTCATGTATCTTATACTGCAACAAACCTGGGCTAGCGCTCATCATTAGTGAGCTGAGCGGATTGAGGGGCTTGTCGCAAGGAAATTTAAAAGTGCTGTGTTCGGGCAGTGAGCTTGACGCAATTGAGCTTGAAAGCTGGAGACCGATCGAAACAGGCACGAGTTTATGGCAGACAGTGACGCAGATGAAAGTCGTGTTCAAGGTGACATTGGACCTGAGGCCTGAGGCCTGAAGCTTAGCTTGATTCGCCAAGTAAAGCGTAGAGATCGGATCTCTTGATCTTCGAAGCCCCGGCATTTTCCCAGCTGTTTGGCTCAACGAAGCATGCCAAATAGCATGACATCTGGCCCTGCCATTCCGTTCCGTTCAATAGTACTTATTTTCATTTATTTATTTATTTATTTTTTTGGTGGAGCCTTATGAATCCCACAACTAACAACGTTAGTCTGAGGTTCAAGCTGGTTTTTGAGGAGTTTCACCTCTATTTTAGAGCCACCCCAGGGAAATGTGTTACGCACTTTGTGTGGGGCTCCCATCTTGTTTATGATATGGTATACCCACTAAAACCCTGGGTTGCCTTATCCAATTGTCAGGCAACTTCTCTTTATTTTCTAAACACCCACTCCATGTGTGGAGTACTATTTTAGAGTTTAGATTATGTTTTTCATTTTTCTGTATTTTTACTATTTGGCAGTCTAGTGATAGTCGTTGATTGATGCAGGATACCCAGCAGTTATGGATTTCTACTTTAGAGTGCCATTTTGTTTCATCATCTTGTTTGCTAATTCTTTGTTCACAGTGAAGTCTCCATATTAGAGCAGCAGATTCTGATATTAGAATATGGTATAACCTGTTTTTTCCATGTAGGGGTTGGTTGTTTTTGTTTCGAAATTGTGCAAGACCGCAGGCAAGGATTTTTCCATATGAGATTTGTGGCCATTTGTTTCCAGTTTTTTCCCATAGTTGTTCACATAGTTTCCAGATGATATCTTGTGTTGGAATCTGTCTGCAATCTATTAAAATGTGTTCGAGTGACTCATCTGCTGTACATTTAATGCACGTTGCTCGATATGTATAGTTGGGGATGTTGTCCCAGTATTTTCCACATTTGTATGCATTGTGTATATTTTTCCATAAGAAGTTTTGTATGGTTCTTGTTATGTCTTTATTTTTTATTGATAGCCATATACGTTTATCTGTTGGTAGGTGGCTGCTAAGGTCATTTGCAGCATATCGGGCTATTTCAAGATTAATCATAGTTGATTTACGTTCTTTTGTTATTTTTTGTTGGCAGATTGTTTTATATGTAATTGCTTGTGTTAGACAGGATAGTTTTGCACCTTGAAGGTTCAGATATATAGGGTGTTTGCAGATTTATCTTAGGGTTATCTGTCCTTTGTTGTCCTATTGTTGCTAATTTATCTGCTTCATTGTTTCCAATATTGTTTGCATGTCCTTTTATCCATTCAAAAAGTGTATCTGAACCTCTGTGTCATAACCATGCAACTACTCTTTTGATTTCATAGGCATTTTCAACTCCAACCCATCCTTTATCTTCAAAGTATGAGAGTGAGTTGGTAATAGTATTTATTGTATATTTGGAGTCTGTTCCTATTTTTAGTTGATGTATCTTCGAGGTTTTACATGCTGTATATTCTACAGCATATAGTTCACCTGTTTGATTACTTTGATTAAGACCTGGGACTCTACATGCTATATTCATATTGTTGTCTTTGTTGAACCAGATTCCACTTCCTGCTTGAGCATTTATATCATCATTTAATTGGCATCCACCATCTGTGTATACTGTTATAATATTGTCTTTAGTTTGGTTTGTTTTACATGTTTCAGACAGGTTGTCTTCTGCGGTTGTAAATATACGTAGTGTATCATATATGTTATTTGATGTTGGTAGTTCATGTTTAAAGATTTTTATAGTATTACTGTTTTCATCTTGTGTGTTCTCATTTGAGTCTATTTTAATTTGTTGTCTATTCTTGTTCTGGGGGTTCCAATGTGCTGGTAGATCATTTAAAAGCTTTTTAATTGTTGCTAGACATTTAGCAGAGTTGATGCAGCCTTTCAGTCTATCTTGTTTACATTTGTTGCATTTACATTTATTGTTTGATTTTTTATGGGAGTTGGGTTGGTTTTCTATTGTGTTCATTGCGTCTCCTACCAGATGTATTTGATGGTTATTTCGGAGGCATTTTGCTTGTAGTGAATTATTTATTCTATTGGTTTTTTTTGAAGTTGCGCTGTGGTACCATAGTGGCATTTTACCTTTTGCTTCATTCGTAAGAGTTCATGCATCAATCTTGAGATTATATTCTTTAGCATATTTTGCTATTTATATTAGTTCATTTGAAAGGTTAGTTTTCTTTGTGGTTGTATTCCATGTCTGGAGGAACATATTTGTTTTTGTTTCATCATCTATTTTCCGATCTTTGTATGATACATTCATTGCATATAAGGCATGAGCAACATTTTGCCAGGTTGCATGATTAGAGTTGTTGCATAGCAGTGATTTAAGTGTCATTAATGTAATTGCTTTGTTTCTAGAATGTAGATCTAGTAGCTGTTTGCCTCCTTGGTCTTTTGGTTTATAGAGAGTCTCTAAGCTGACTGGTGGGGATCCTGTACTATTCCACATGAAGTTTTGTATTTTTTTGATGAGGATAGCCTCAATATGGTTGGGCATACCTTGGACTTTTGTTAAGAATTGTGTTCCATTTCCTATCACTAGTTGGATAATATAGCTATGTCCTTCTAATGTTGGGTGGCTTTTATTCCATTGCACTAATGAGTTGTCAATTTTTTCTATTATTGAGGTCCATGGGGTTGCATCCTTGATATGATTTCCAATCCAGCAGCCTAAGGAGCGTACTGCTTCACCATCCTGGACTATATGTATATTTTGAGGTATTTTGCTATCAAAGCTGTTTAGTTGTCTTGATTTGTAGAATGTTTCTCTGAATTCTTTAGTGCCAATTGGTACACATTCAGTTTTGCTTATGTTAAATTTAGCTCTTGATGCTAGACACCATTTATTTAAGATTATTTGTAGTGTGTTAAAGGAGTCAGTTTCTGATAAGTAAACAGTTGTATCATCTGCAAATAATTTTGTGATAAGGTTGTTTACTGATCCTGGAATATGAATACCTTGAAGGTTGGAGTTATGTAGCATACATGCTAATGGTTCAATTGCAATATTAAATAGTAAGTATGATAAGGGGTCACCTTGTCATACTCCTCTAGTTACTATATATGGTTGACTTAGTTCTCCATTTATAATTACAATTGTTTTTGCTTGATTATAAAGTGATTTGACAGTGTTGATGAAGTGGTGGTGGATATTATATGCTGACATTGTTTCCCATAGATAGTCATGAGCTATTTTGTCATATGCTTTTTCTTGATCAAGAGCAATAATTACCCCATTTTGTTCAGATGCTTCAGAGTATTGAATCATTAGTTTAGATAGCATTGTTTGATCAAATATGTTTCAGCCTTTAATAAATCCTGCTTGGTCTTCATGTATTATACTTGGTGCAATATTTGCAAGTTTTATTGCGAGTGTTTTTGTGAGTATTTTATAGTCACTGTTCAGTAGTGTTATTGGACGGTAATTAATGATGTTATTATGATCTTTCTTTTTGTATATTGGGCACATCCATCCCATATTAAATTCTGTATTCTCAATAATACCATATTCTTCAATGTCATTAAATACTTTTGTTAGAGTTTTAATGATATTAAATGCATGTTTTCCTGCTAGTTTATCATCTTTATAGCGTATAAGGAGTGTTTTTGCTAGCTCATTAGGGAGACCATCAATACCTGCTGCAACATCATTTGCAGCCATGTTTATTGCTTCTTGGACTTGATGTTGTTGTGTTTTTTTTCCTAGCTCTTGTTTTTGAGGTTCTGTTATCTTATTTTTGAGATTTTGTGCAATCTTTATTATAGTTTCATTGCATATCAGATCATCTTTGGTAGTAGATATATCTGTTGTTTGTATGTTATTGTGATAGTTTTTTGCAATTTCTACCATTTCTGCTGTCTTTCTTTTGTATATTGGTTTGTCAGGTGGTGAGCTAGGGTCTTTTAGTTCATATATAGTGTCTCTTGGTTTCTTAGTTTTATTTAGATTAATCCAGTATTTACTTATTGTTTCACCATAGAGATGGTTTTTTACTTTAGACTTCATGTTCTTTGTATTGTATTTTTGTTTTTGAAGTTCAATAATTCTTTCTTGAATTAGTGCTGCTGACAAGGTTTTTTCTTCATTATCTAGATTTTTATCATTCAAGGTCCGATCTAGTTGTCCTTCTAGCTGCATTATCTTTTGGGTCAGTTTAGGTACTGATATGCGTGCTTGATTTCTAATTGTATTAGTCATTTGGGTTTTAAATTCTTTATAAAATGTTTGTGCATTTTTTGTTTCTGTTCGATTATTAAATTCCAGTTTCTCTATTTGTGTTTCTAATTCTATTCCTAGATTTCGTATTTCTTCCATCATGCTTTTATTTTTCAATAGATATAATGGCATTGTCCATCTACCATGGCCAATATATGGGGCCTTTAGATCAGTTAGTTCTACCAAAATCATTTTGTGGTCTGTTGGTATATGTGTTGTTTTTATATTCCAGTTTCGACATGAGGAGATGAGTTCATTAGCTATATATATACAGTCAATTCTTGATTGAGATCCTGTTGGTATTTGCATATATGTAAATGCAGTTGAGGTTGGGTTTGTTTCATGCCAGCCATCTTTAAGTTGAAAAAGACATTTAAGTTCGGAGAGTGCATTTGTAGCATTTGTGTTATCATTATGACATGGATGCCTGTCAATCATGTCTTCTATAATATTGGTGTCTCCTAGCATAAGGTCAGGAATTGGAAGATTTTTTTCATTCCATATTTGCAGTAGTTCTTCCCAGAATTGCTTATTTTCAGTTGGATCATTTGGAGCATATACTGCTAGTATTGTGATTGTTAATGTGCTATGCCAGGGTAGTTTTATCATTATTGCTCTTCCTGGTATAATGTTGTAGTAGTTGACATCTTGAATATTTGTTATTTCTTTATTTAATATAATTGCTACACCTTTAGCATTATGTTGCTGTGGATCTGCAGAGTGATATATATGCATGCGTTTGTTGTATATATTGTGGATGTCATTTACATGTTCATCAGTTAAGTGTGTTTCTTGGAGAGCTAGAACTCCGATTTTATCATCACAGAGAATTTCATTTACTTGTTTCCATTTGTTTTTATCATTTAGTACATTATTATGTCCTCGTCCTTTCATGTTGAGAGAGGCAATTTTAATACATGCATGGGTATTCTTTTTAGTTTTATTCATTTGATTTTTTTAAAGAACTTTAGTTCCAGTTGAAGATTGCTGATTTTTTTGGCTTTGTATTTCGTTTTGTGGGTTTAGTAGCTCCATTTGTGGGCTTTGTAAGTTAGTAGTAGAGTGAGATGGCTCTGTGGCATTGTTTAATGGCTTTTCAATTGTAGGAATATTAATATCACTATTATTGTGTAGTGGAGTATTTTTAGAGCACGATGACTCTTTTGAGGAGTACGATAACTTCTCTGATGAGGTGTACATACTAATGTTTCCATTGTTATGTATTAGTTCATTTTCTTCTTGATAGGCATATCTTTCAGGGTCTTTTGAGTTATTACAATATATTTTTTGATATACTGGTGGCTCAATTTCTTCTGAAGTATGTAATCTAGATGAGGTTTGCCTGTCGCAGATCTCTCTCATTCCTTCATTAGAATTGGAATAGACAGGAATATTATCAATCCCTTGGGAGTGGGAGAGGCATATACCATGACCAGTTCTTTGCACCAATTGTAAAGGGGTTTTGTTAATATTAGTATTTGTAGTTGGAGTTTTACAGATCTAGCATCACAACTAGCGACTTTAGCTAGAGCTGGGGAAGATTTAAGCTGGGCTGCAGCATGGTATATCCCAACCTAAATAGGTTACCATTTGGTTCTATTTCATCCTTTCAGCCAGTAGTTAGGCGTTAGGACATATTTTCTAATCTCATTGAAATAGAGTTGAGTTAGAGGGTGTGCATTGTGTGTTGTAGCCATAAGATGTGTTTTACTTATATTATTGGCTATAGTTGGTTGTTTAATATTTATTTATAGTGGACTATTTATGGGTGTGATTGTTGAGCATATAGTTGGATGTTTTTTATTTTTATTGTTAATAGAGTGCTCTTGTTTTTGTTAGTTGTATTTATGCAAAGGAGCAACTATGAGATTGTTCCATGTGCTTGATTAATATATTAATACTTGTTAGTTGCTTCTTTTTTATTTATTTATTTTAGTGGTAGTCATAGTGGCAGAGGGTCGTTGGGCCTAGATTGTTTAATTTGTCATTTAATGTTATCATATTATTTGCTGTCATGTTATAATGGAGAATAGGGTGTCTAGACATATTTTTATTGTGTGGCATGAACTAGAGCAGTCTAGTTATGTTTAATTTTCTCCGACGTTATTGCATTATGCGGCTTTATGTCATTTTATTTTAGTCATGATAGTTGTAGTCCAGCCGTGTCGGAGTATTTTTTCTGTTTAGTCATTGTGATTATGTTTTGAACATTCTTAAGAAATTTTCTGAGGTTGTGTAGGCATTATGGTTTCTCTATGTTGACATGATCATGTTAAGTGTCTTTTTTGCCCTGCATCCTTCTGGGCTTTTAAAGGCATCCACACATTTGTTCTTTTTATCGTATTTTCATTCTGTCTTTTTGATCGTCACTCTCATCTCCATCTGTTTTTATATTTCTCGACTTGTTCGTATGTGCGGTGTCGTGTTTTTGGCAATGAATGTCTGGGTGCAGGAGTTCATTGTATGTTGTTTGGCCATTGTCTGGATTGTACTTACTCGAGTTTGGTTGCTTGGCATTAGGCATGGGTTATTCTTATCTGGCGCAGAGTCTTTTCTTCTCCAGCGGAGCCTGTCGTTTCTAGCTCTGCATCGGTGGTTCCCTTTACTCCACCTCCACTCCCTATCGTTATGGGGCATGCATATCTACAGCGCAGTGGTGGATATTATCATGCAGACGAGGTTATGCTGGTGTCCCGACTAGGGTCTTTGGGCAAGAGAATTAGGCCAGGTGTATCAGTTTCTGTTGCGACCATGGCAGGGGTCAGCATAGTTGGTCGTTTTGGGCATATGCATGGCTCTTACATCTTTTTTGATGTGGTTTTCCCACATTCATATGGTGATGAGGTGATGGTGGTTTGTGCCTGCATCAGAGATGTAGAGGTTCCCTTTGGGCATTGCATTGAGGTTTGGGTTAGGAAGTATTTAGAGGCTGGTGTTTGTTATGTTCCGGGATGGGTTGTTAGGAGGGAGGGGCATATTATTCATGGAACTGTTTAGTAGTGTCATATCAGCATTACTCATTTCATTTGGACATTTGTTTCGACATTATAGTTTTTTATTCATATCTTCGAGATTCAAGCAGCAAGTGTCATTGTTTGGAAAGTATGGTATATAACATATTTTTGGCTACAGGAAACGTGCTAACAGATAGCTTTTTGGATTGTCCAATGGATGGGGAGATAGGTAGGTATGAAAGTATGATACATCAACATTTTAACGTTAGTAGTTCAGGCTGAAGAGGGGGTGCAGAGCACCTCGCGATCCTCTATATCCTCGGCCTCCTCTGGGTGCACCACGTAGGCCCCAGCCTCACCCTCCACGGTTGTCCTGTGCTGGAGTGTGATGGATATCTAGTACTTGCAGTGCTGATGGCTCCTCTTTGGTCTCAGTGGCTCGACTGTTTGTCAGGAGAGAGGGTCCATGCCATCCCAGTATGAGGGGGAATGGGCAGAGTGGGGTCGGGTGGTCAACAGCATAACAGATATTACATCTGTGGTCCTTGGGGTAGGGGATGCCCACACCATGTGTTGCTATAGCTGCATCAAAGGGGAGGGATACGATGAGGTTGCGCCAGGGCCAGTGGAAGTTGAACATGTCCGTGGGGGGTTTAGCATAGATTGCCCAGGTGCGTTCCTTTCGACCTGCGGTGACTATGATGTCCAGCTTTTTGGCTCGGACAGAGGATACGACAACCTCAAGCGCTTCATCAGTTGTTAGGGTAGATGAGAGGGCATCCCGGTTGGTTGTGATAAAGGTCCTGATGTTGGGAGAGTGCCTTAGTGCAGCTCTGACCACTTTGCAGACCCCTTCAGCCCCAGCATCTGTGTCAGGGTAGGTGAGTTTGTGGAGCATGAGGAGGTAGGAGTACGGCTTTGGATTCGTTGTGATGGCAAAGAAGGTGATAATGTCCGATGACCAGCATCGTTGGGATAGTAGAGAGTCTTGCTCGTGCTCAGTGATGTTCGATAGGCAGAAGAGGAAGGGGTTGATGTGATTCTCAGTATAGGGTTCCTTCTCTCCATATGCTTTTCCTCGGGTTAGGACGGGCGGTGACAGCATGATGTCTGGGTTTCCGGTGATGCTGAGGATGGCATTGGTAAGTTTGTCTGAGATTTGAGTGACATGATCCCCTGGAAATGACAGGTTCGCTACTTACAAGTAGCATTTCGGCATGGTGATGTTTGTCCGGCTTGTTTCAACTGTACTAGAGAGGTTGAACCAGGTGGCATCTTTGGTCCAACCTTGGACTTTTGGGAAGCCGCTGGCAGGAGCAGGGGTGAAGGATATGTGGTTAGTCGGTGTATGGCCAGCTGGTGGAGTTGGCTGCATGAGCAGAGGTGGTTGCACGGGCAGAGGTGGCTGCATGAGCGGAGGGCTAGAGGCCTGAGGAGGGGTATCCGGGACATATATGTGGTGGGGGGCAGACATCAAGGTAGTGTCTTCGGTAGTAGGGGAGTGTTCTTCGTCACGTTCAGTGTTGTCTCGCGTGTCCAGATAGCCTGTTGAGTGGTTAGGGTGGGCTTGTGCGTTTAGGGATGTCCTTACCTTGTCTTAACAGTAGTTCGTGCGATGTTAGCAAGTCCACGTTCGAGAAGATGGCTTTGCTGTTTGGTAGGATGTATGTTGGTATTGGCAAGCATAGGGGGTGGGGGCGGTTCAGGTTGCGGGTGGTAAGAGTAACTGTTCGTGGAGGGTATTTGTACAGTGTGTGGCACTCCTGGGGGAGGTTGGTAGTCGTTAGCAAGGGTCACTTTTTTGGTTTGGTCGTTTACTCACTGTCTTTGCCTAGGAGGACAGATGGGCCATGTATGGCAGTCACGTTAAAGTGTAGGCCTTGGAGGAGGGAGGCAGGTTTGCTCAGATATCCTCGGCAGGCAATCTCGTCAGGGGTAGCTATTTGGAAATCCGTCGCTTGGAGGTTAGCATCAAGCTAACGGGGTGTGGTTGTATTGGGTGAGGGCATATTTTTGCAGGATTGGGTCTGTGCGGTGGCTTAGGCCAGCTGTACAGTTGTTAGTCATCATTTTCCTGGTTATCATTCAACTGTTCTGTATGGGGTACGTAAGTTCGATAACTCGCTCGTGCAGCTCGGGGTTAATCCCTTGGTTGAGATATGTAGGTATGGGTAGGGTGAAGCACAGTGTCTTCGGTCTCTAGGTAGAGGCTGTACACGTGATGACATGGGTTCACATGATAGAGAAAGGCAGCACGATGACTGCATTTTTCGTGCATATACTGATGGGACTTCAAATATACACGTATGGTTTTTAGGTGAAGTGAGAGTCCACACGAGTGAGGAAGTATTGTTTCCAGTGCAGGAGTGTAGGCTCTTCAGCGTTCATCTGATCCTTGTTGGTATGTTGAATACAAGTACTCGACCACATGGTGGTTCGAGATCAAGGGTCCCTTACTTATTTTCATTTATGATCTCGTTCTCACTCCGTTCTGTTGCTTCATTGCCTCCCACCTACTTCCTTCTTTGTTTGGGCAACACCTGGTCTGGTGCTGCTGCAGCTACATCTGCTCATCTCAAGTAGCCTGGGAATGACTAAGTTCTCAGTTTCCTCTGCTACCAGTTCAAGCTTCCCGATCTCAACGGTGCACTTGAACGTGTCAGTGTCGCCAAATCCAATCCCACACCCAGGAAAACTGCTGTGAATCAATATCACGACGCCCAAATGACAACTTCTCTCATGAACGCCATCAGAAGAGGAGAAACACATGTGTCTGGCCAAGATGACGATGACAGGATGTGAGAATGAGAAATCATACTTTTATCAGTGCTGCTGCTAACGAATATTGCGCTTCTCTAGGTACTAATGCGGAGGAATCTCTCATCCTCAATACTCAATCGCAAGCCATCCCTGAACCCAACTTGCCTATTCATTCCCTCCCTCCTGGAATCCTGTCAAAAATATTCCTCCTCACATTCGAAGAAGATCCATATTCCATTCTCACAACCAGGAGTCCATGGCTACTAGGGAGAGTCTGCCGCTGGTGGCGAGATATCGCTTGGTGTTATCCCACACTGTGGTCATCTTTTAAAGTTAACTTGCCATGACAACAGAGTCGAACAGAGCAGCTGGATGTTGAAGTAAGGATACTCCAGGAGGCGCTACACTGGGCCAGGCAGAGCGGACTGTCCATGGACATTGATGCAGATATACTTTGCCATGATCGCGCCGATGCCATCACCCAGACACTGTTGCAGCATGCGCCACAATGGGAAAACATCAGACTCTCAGGCCATATGGTTGATATTTGGGCCTGCCAATGGTCACGATTCACTGATTCCTCTCCTGCCCATTTTCCCTTACTGAAGTCACTTCACCTGGATGCTCATTTTCCCAAGGGTCTCCACGCCACCCTCAGCATATTTAACCACGCACCCATCCTCAGACACCTCTGATTTATAATTCTAATACCCCTACCGATGCATTTCCATCCAGATAAAACACCCTTTCCTTGGTCGCATCTCACACACTTGCACTTGTCTGTCTTTGAGAACGACGGTGCCACCCGGGGGGCCATCATCAAGGTTCTCCGTCTCTGTACAAACCTTGAAGAATTAACTGAGCAGAGTGCACTCCACTTGGAGCAAAATCCCATTTCCCTGCTGATGCTCCAGAAGCTCCATTCGTTGACTGTCAAATCATTTCACTTACTCCAATGCCTCGTCTGTCCGGTATTGGAATACCTATCATTCACCATGCTGCCCGAGGAACCTGGGCCATCAAGCTCGCTCCTATTATTTCATCAATTCATTGGATGTTCTGGGAGTCAGCTGCAGACTCTTGAGATCCGCATAACTGAGGACTCCATGGAACCAGATCAACTGTTCTCATACCTTCCCCAGCTTCGCAAATTAGGTCTCTTCTTTCTGGAAGACAATGACAAGGATCCGTCAAGGTTTTTCAAGTGCCTCAGTGATACAGGTGCAGTGCTCCCCAGTTTGTCTGACCTTGGACTGCATGTAGGCAAGATATTCATGTGGGATGAGTCTTTGGTTGAGATTATCGATAAGCGATGGCGAGATTCAGGGCTGTCTCGGGTTTGCATTCAGTGTGATGAAGCTTGTGTAGGGGAGAACGGTGACCAGGCTGCTCAAACCTTGTCATGCATTGATCATCTGAAATCGTTGAAAGCAGAAGGATTGGATATCTCCATCTTGGTTAAAGGAAGTAATGGTGAGTAGATCCTTTGGTGGTACTTGCCGTTGCTGACGTCCTTTCTGTGCAGAGATTTGGTATGACCTACTCGAGGACGATGCTCATAATAATGTTCTATATTCCACTGTCTATTGAATATTCAGCTTTTACTTTCTAATCATAGTGTATATATCTCGAAATCATGTCGACGGGGTTTCGTTTCATCTCTACAGACTCCTACAAATTCCTATGCCATTGCTAACACCAACTTATCATCGCCCAGTGTGTAGAGTTCAAAATCCTAGACCCAGGAACATCAAAAACCTGCTGTGAACCAACATCACGATGCCAAGACGACAGCCGACAGTGTTATGGATCTGCCGAAATCTGGAGATGCGAGCACGAGGCGAGGAGTGATGATCGAAGCGAGGTATGATTAATTAGAAATGATGTACGTTGTTAGGGAATATAATGGATTCCGGCGAGGGTTCGTGAGGAGACCTGAGAGGTCCAGTTTGCGAAATAAAGGAAATCAGTAAGTGCGAAGCAATTACTGAGGGAAGTGGCCGGTAAGCACGGAGCAATTACCGATATAGAAAGCCTGTAAGCGCGAAGCTATTACAGGCCATGGGTGAAGGCAAGCGCTAAGCGTAACCTTCGGGTTGGTGTCAGAAAGCGCTAGACGTATCCAACGAGTTGTTCAGCAAGCGCTAGGCGTAGCTGAGGGTTCATGCAGTGAAGGTGTCCTGAAAGTGGTAGATTGGTAAAAGCTTCCTAATACAATATTACCTACAAGTTTATATACTAAGGAAAGGATCAAGTCATTATTATTCTACAATGCTCCATAATATTCTAGTATTAGTAAGAAGAATAGAGAAAGTAAGAGAAAATAAGAGAAAGTACGAGCGAGTCACTACTAGGGCTGAGAAGGCCGAGTACGGGCATGTGTTGACTCATGCACCGAATTAGTGGATACCCAATATCCATAACAGACAGCCTCCCTCACAAACCAGATTTTACGGGTCTCCGTTTTTGAATGCGCTCACATCCGGGTGATCTGTCTGAGTTTGGATGCCGATGAAGATCTCTGTTAGTGCAATGGTTGGCATACATCGCACCCTGGGATCGATTCCCTCAGAGATCATATACATATAGGGAAGCGTTTTTGTTGTTTCACTCCTGCCAGCACCAGCTGGATATGAATCAAGCGCTGGATATAGATTGTCACAAAAGGAAAAGCCCCTCCCCGATTCTCGTATTTGCAGCCTCAGGTACGTGGCCGTCTACTCAGGAGTACGGATAATCTCCGATCTGACATCTACATTGTACTCCCTCCTCAGTCTTGACCGGCACATCCTATATTTGATGAGAGAAGGGTGATACATGTGAAGATGAGACGAATATCAAAGCTTGTACGAAGGATTCGTGCCACCCAGTCGGAATCTTTCTTGGTATGGTTCGTAGGCACCGGGTTAGGAGCATTACGAAACCGAGTACGCACAACAATCATTATCCCCCCGTCACCAAGACCTCTGCAAAGCGGTAAGTAAAACATGAACCCTCGAATGATATGGGAAAACTGATCAGTCGCGTTTGCTTTTTATTTCGCCATACAGGTGCGTTGGGCGATGTAGATTGAGCATCATTTCATAGGTGTTCAGAGTAAAAATAAATTACTCACCAGCGAAGTTGGTAGCGGTGAAATTGAAGACGATTCAGCTTTTGAGGGGGAGAGAGAGATTCAGACAGATTGTTCTCACTGCCGACAAGGATCGACTGGCTTGGGAATGATGTGTATTCATGCCGTGGGACCGGATGGGTTTACCGAGGCTTATGAACAGTAACAGGTAAGCAAACATGAACGATCAAATGATGAGAGGAGATTGATCAGTCGTGTTTGTTTTGCGTCATACAGGCGTGTTGGACGATGTCGATAGAGCTATCATTTCGTAGGGGATAGAGTAAGGATAAGTACTCACCAGGAATGTTGATGGTAGTGAGCATCAGAACTGAATACGAGTCTTTCGTCCCATCCTCCGATCGTGACCTCCCTCGCATCCACAACAGCATAGTACAGGTTAACGACCTCATGTCTACTCGGGTGTTCATGATCCTATGGGCCGTGAATAACTTCCACTTTGATATCTGTGTTCCCCTCCGCAAGGAATATCCTGGCTCCCTCAACGTCCTGGACCTGTATTCGATGATGAGTGAAGGGTAACTGCAATGGGTCCTGATGACCTGTACAATTTAGTGCCGTGACCAAAGCGGATGCCACCCTCTCAAGGATTCTTTCCCTGCGTCGAGAGCTTCAAAATACATGTCCATCAAGCACTGGCTACGAATAGAAAGCGTGCACCATAATTATACGTCCCCTCGTCACCAAACGTCCCCCCTGCAATAGAGTTCAGTCCAGGTAATAAAAATGGGAGATGAACAAAAAATAGGTCAGTCGTGTTCGTTGCACAGACACGTCGGGCGATGTCGATAGAACATCATTTAGTAGGGGAGAGAGTGAGAGTACTCACTGGAGTGAAAACGACGGTGGGGATGGTGAAAACATCAAGAATGAGTTTTTGAGGGGGGGCGAACCTGATGGATGATTTTCGCTACCGACCGTTCCGAGTTGAAAGATCTGACTGACTCAGGAATAATATTGTATGTTCTCTGTGATTCCCAACTTATATCCGTTGCGGGACCGGGCGGTTTGCGAATATTTGATCCCCGTGTTGATGAGTCATTGTATTTGTGAAGGAAGGGCGGTGAATGGTATTTTTGTTTCTCCGTCGACTGAGAAAACACCAATACGGACGTACGAACTCATCACATGCTCTACACCACTACTCTCCTGCTCCACACCGTCTCTTCTATGGCAGGTTCTATGCCAGCACATGTACAGCCCTGCCTCGTCTTTTATCTTCTCCATCATCATACGAGATGTTGTGAAGGGTAGTAGAGAACTCTCCTTCACACCTACATTCAACCTGGCCACCTGGCAGGCATCCTAGGACCTTCTAGCCCTTCCATATCAAGCTCGCAGTCCCTCTCTCTGGGTCATATACCACATCTACAGATACTATAATACTTGAGCTCTATCACTGCAGACGCTGGAGGAGTCTGCTGTCATCCCTTGTTTGCACCCGCTCAAGGGAAAGTTCTATCACCTGTGATGCCAAGCTAGAGAATGACGAGTTCGCTGATATTGGAGTTAGGCAGTGGATCGAACATAATTCATTCGAGCAGCGGCATGACTAGGGTGAGTTATATATACTTGGATCTATCTCCTTTTTACATTAACCCCGTCTCTGGGGGACTAAGTGCATATGATACATCTTTCTTCTCTTCTTTCATCTCTCGCTTGGGTTTGAACCTCTGGCTGGGAGGTACGTGGTCTAAAGCAGGAGTTTTCATTTCATTGCCACTCCGCAATGCAAAACTCAAAGTCTTTTGGATGATTTCGTCAGTCGGGAATCGAACCCACTGGCAGCATGCAAAACTGATGTACCACAAAATCGACTGATTCACACTGCTTTCTTTCACCTAGGAAATATGTACCACCCGACTGAATGGTGACTACACAATTTAAGATGTGTCCTCTCCATAGAGCCTGATACGAAACTCACGAGCCTACTTTTGTCTTCTTCCCCTACAACAATGAGCACAGGCACTGTGGACCGAGCTCAGAAAAAAAAGACGCATCTGTCCAGTGTACAACTTCAAGAGGTCGTCGAAGTGGTGGCATTCTGGCTGAGAGATTTTGCCATGGGTCCTACGCCACAGACACATTCCCTATCGCCATTATGAGCCTTACATATCGTTCTTGAGCACCAGTTCTGACAGAAAGACCATCAACAAACATCTTCCCTCTCTGCTGGGCTTATGGCACGTAGCAAGTCCACAAAATTGACCTGCACTGTAATACACGCTTGAATGGAAGTTCGATCGATGCGGAAAAAAATGATGAAAAACAATAAGAACTTGAACAAGAAATGAAAAGTTGCCTTCACCTGCTAATAACATTCAAAAATAAAGAAAATACACATCCTTGATATATAAGCGGGGAAAAAAAACTACTGAGAAGCAAGTCTGAATAGGAGAGATCAGCACGTATAGCATGTCAAAAACTTCAGAAACTTACCTGTAAGTTCTGCAAATGGGTATAAAGGAGGAAAGTCTGCATGAAGCAGACCGAAGTTCCAAAAATTGAGGCTCGAGACAGTAGTCTCGAAGCCTACCACGACAAATACTGCTGGTCAGGAGAGATAAATTAAAGAGACAGTGCCCAAAGTGCCATGCTGAGATGGACAGGAACCTGAAGACAGAAACAGAGAGCCAAGCTCCAGTCCAGAAAAGCGAAGTTGGCTGCCGAGAGATCATAGAAGAGATAATTCACTAGCGGTCAAAATGTCAGTCCAAGCAGCAAACGAATGAAAGCAACTTGGCTTACCTCCACCAGTGACCCTTGTACTATACACACTGTTCGCAAGGCGGCACCGAAAATACAAGGGGCAACAGGCTGCACGAGGATATACATGTCATTGTTTGGAAAGACAACCAAACGAAGTGAGAGAACAAGACAAGATTTACATGACGCGACAGGCTGCGCATTGATATACGAGAATAGATTTGGCAATACAACCAAATGATGATTGCAAGGGACATAAACTCGAATGATCGTCAGAGCTGTCGAAGGATATACTTGTGGTGTAGAACAGAGTCCCCAGTTCGTCCATGATCTGGCCTATGTCATAATAGGCCATGGAGAATATCTTCGTCGATGGTTGTTTGCAACACTAATAATCGTCCGTGAGTGTTACGGTGTATTCAGATGGGTCATATTGCATCTAATAATCAGATCAGAGTGGTGTAGAAGAGAAGGAAGCAGAATGCTTACTTTCACAAATGTGATGTGAAGGTGTAAATGTGGCTCAACAAAGATTCGACATGAAACGGCGGATATCGTGCTTCCAGTGGCATAGCTCAGAGGACCATGACAGAGTTTCGGGGTAGTGTGGCCTATCAGAAGAAAGTCGCCCAGATTCATAGCGTTTGTGTCAGATGCATGCCAAGACTGATAGTTGATGTACGCCATTGTTGAAGAGACGCTGAAAGCCAGAGATTGAACAAGCCTGATCATGAGTTAGTGGTCATATTGTGGCGAACCGGTCATGAGCGACTGACGAGGATCATTGATGTCGAGTATATACTAGTAAAGGCACCAGGTGCATAGGAGTGGGTTTGCTGGGATGGTGGTGGGGAAGAGAAGAGAAGAGAAGAGAAGAGAAGAGAGAAAGAGTAGGGGCCTTTTATAGGACCAATGTTTGTGCCACCAGAACATACCAGATCTAGATATCAATCAGTGGACAACGGCAAGCTGTGATAAGACGAGTCATTCAGCGTCCAGTCATCGCCCCCAGCCTGACAGGTCGTCCCGAGCATGCATTCGCCCAGTCACCGGAAGATTTATACTCATTCTTTTCCTCAGGGCCTCCAGTTCCTAGTAAAGGCGGAAAATAAACGGACGGCAAATGAATGTGAGGCACTGAGGGATAAGGCAGGGCTAATAATTCCCGATCCTGTTAATAACATGTTATTTAACATCAGGTCACGAGAGGGTATTTATTCACCAGGTTATTAACAGTTAATAATTCTCTTGTGAAATAATGCGAATGACATGCGAAAAAAGCGATTTCTAACAAAGAAATAACCAAAAACTGGTTAAAAATTCCAGAATTGCTTGTAGAGTGACTCAATTGGCCTTGGTATCATCCCTCTGACGTGTTTCCAGACACTGTTGACAAGACTCCACGTCATTGGTAACGCCGGAAATTGCGAAAACATTGGTGCAGCACCCGCTTCTGAAGTTGGTGCGGGAAGAAGGGTCAAGATTCATGCTTCTGGTCCGATCCTGTAGCGGGTGATAGCGAGAAAATGTGTAGTTTTTTGTGCATGGCAAAGTGTTAATTATCTGGCAGTGGAATGAGTCGGCACAGCGGCCATAGGAGCCTGATTTATTCACCTTTATTCACAAGGTGCGTTGAGGTCCCTTGTTATTAATGTGTTAATAACAATGTTAATAAACCGATGTTAATTAATACTGATTTTTTAGCCCTACCTTACTGAGGGAGGTCCTGGCGAAAGACGTGTTTTCTATTTCGGGATGTCCAGCATCTAAACTGGCACCGCCTCGCCTCGTGGCTAACCTCTTTCGAAAACCGATGACACTTACCTGTGCACAGATCCTAACCACCAAACTCGATGCCCTCGTGGAGACCCTTTCATGCAGCGTAGTGAGGACTCTAGCGTGGATTTCTCAAATCAGGTATTACACATGGATTATGACAAGGAATGTACTATTCTCCTCCAGATGTACTCCCTTGTCAATCGCCTCCTGGATGTTGGCATGTCCTGTATTTGATGAGGGAACGTAGTGCATGTGAGGATGAGGTGGGAAGCGATACTTTGCCACGTACACGCCTTTGAGTTTGAAGAAACACGAAGGAGTGACAAACACGGCGTCCACACCTCACCACTGTACCGTGCCATACCATACCACTTGTCATGTGTCGGTACCCACCACGGGCATCACCACCATCACCTCACCTAAACACGACTGTGCACCTCGCATGTCGGCTACGCTTCCCGCCGAGTCACCTCTCATCCGAGTCGGGGACACAGCTCACCAATCCTGCACCCTCCCACATCACAGCCCAACACCCCGATCCTCGTCTTCTCATACGGCGGCAGTAATTTGGATGTTCAGTCTCATGCTCGTTTCGAATGCATCACGCTCCCCTCGAACACAATGCTCTCTTCTCTTCACGTGCCAACTCTGTTTCCTGGCGATACACCTCTCACTCACTTTCATCTGAGTCGGGGCCAGAGCTCATCAATTCCGCAATGCCATTCCGTGCAACGAGACCAGGCTGCCTGTGGTATAAGATACACCGGTGGGATGGCCCGAGCTGACTGAGAGCAGAGATGAGGATATCAGATGATGATTCTGTTTTCTACGATGCAAAGCTACGATCTGACTACTGATGCTGCCAAACAGGCCCAAATAGCGCATGGATCCCTCCGGCCATGACAGGATACCCTACTACATGTGCCCCCGTCAAAGAACGAGCAGCGTCCTCGACGCTCACTCGTCAGCAGGCTGCTCCTCTACATCCACATCCACATCTGCGCCAGTTGCCCTCTCTTGTTGCTCTTCTCTCCGGAGTCGGCTTTCCAACTCTGCCTGTTGTGCTGCCAATCTGGTACCTTCTCTGGGGATGAAACTACGCAAACGCCGAGAGCTGAATTCACCCTCCAATGTCTTTCCATCAAGGGTTTCGAGCCGGTACAAGTTTACAATTCGCTCTCACACATGGAGTGGCACTGACCACTTGGGAATTAGTTTCTTTTCTGTTCTGAAGGTGTAGTCCATGTCACTTCTGTAAACCTGGACGAGCTGACCCTTCTTGAAGACAACCTCCCTTGGATGACGAGCAAGGACTCTGGCGTCGAACATTGTTTTGCGCTTGATAGCGTGTCACACAATGCTATCGTAGCCATCAAGCTGCTGCTGGGCTACAAAAGCCAGATGGCATTGTGCATCATCTTCGCGAAGCACTGATGATGAATTTTCTAGTGTTGTGGATGCTGTATTTACCATCATCCCCAATAGAAGCTCTTTTGGTGTGTATTTCAGCACCGGCAGGATTCGTGAGTTCAAGCAACGAATGGCCTCGTCAAGATGATCTGGCCATGATCTTGGTAAGTCCGCAAATTTATACCCTTCTGGCAGGTCCTCCCCCAGCTCTGGAGCACACAACCGCTTGAGAACATGCAGCAGGAGACGATTTGTGCCCTCCACAAGTCCGTTCACCCATGGGGAGTATGCTGGGACAACATGGTGCTTTACGCCCCACTCTGTGCAGAAATCTTTGACTTCGTGGTTTTTGAAGTGCGCCCTGCCATCCATCATGAAAGTTTCTGGTGGAAGAAAACCATGAAAGATGCTGTGTAGCCCCTCTTTTGTGGTCTTCGTGCTCCCTGCTGTTTTATATTTGAATGCCCATGCATGTTGTGAGAACATGTCGAGGTACAGCCCAATTGTATGGTAACCTCCTTTTCCACTCGAGAGTGAGAGATAATCCCCAACTATCAGTTCGAATGGGTGCCTTCTTGTGATGGGCTGCAGTAATAAATGAAGGTGAGTACCCCCAAAATTCTTGCACCGAGAACATGATTTGATAGCCTTTGTAATGGATTTGTCTAGTTTCGGGCTGCAGATCCTGTTGAGCAATGTGATCTTGACTGAGTCTCTTCCCCAGTGACCTCCCTTCTCATGTTCAAGGCGAGCTAGGCTAGTAGCCTCTTCTCTAGTGACACACTCTACTCTCGGTCGTGCCCTCGGTCCAACGCCTGAGCGCCAGAGCTTTCCGTTCTCTATTGCATAGTTAACGGCTCGGTGCCTTGCACGCTGTTTTGTCCGTAGACTTCCCGTGATCTGGTTGTCCTCTAGAGCTTCCACCACCTGTTGAAATACTGGCTCGTTGTGGAATCTCTTCCACAACGCTGACAGCTCATGATGATTAACTGTAAACAGATCATGCCTGAGACCATGTGAGTGCTCCCAATCTTCACTGACCGTCCATTCACTGCCATCTCCAGATTCTCGTGGTACTCCCTCCCAGGTTCTGCTCATGCCATCTGCCACGACATTTAGTTTGCCTGGCACATGTCAAACGTCAACGATATGATGAGCCAGAATACCATCTCTCCACCTGGCGTGGGCTGCATTCATTTTTTCGCTAATCAGCACGTCATGTAGAGCCTGACAATCAGTCTCTATCTCGACTGGGTACCCCCAGATGATGTCCGAGAACTTATTGAGGGAGAACTTCAACGCAGGAAACTCCAATAGGAAAGGCTTGTAATTCTGCTCTGATGATGATGTTCTTTTAGAAGCGAATGCGATAGGATGTTCTTTTCAACAACTTTCCCACTGGGTAGGACCGTTTGAAAGCGTTGTGTGAGGACGCCTGCGAAGCCTTCTTTGCAGCCATCTGTGGTAACAATAAAATGACTGCCATTGCACCTTGGACTTTTCAGTACTGGTTCCGATGTTAGCACTTTCTTCAGGCTGATAAATGCCTTGGTATGTTCTATTGTCCATCAGCCATTTAACTCGTGATTTGCCATGGTGCGTCGCCACACCAACTTTGAGCATTTGGGTGGAATGTTGACCTCCTTTGTAAGGTCGCGCAAAGGTCCTTCAATCTTTGCATATCCCCTGATGAGATCTCGAAAGTGTCCTGTAATACCCAAGAATGAAGATAGGTTCAATGCATCAGTAGGCTGTTTCCAGTTGATGATAGCTGTCAGCTTTGCGGGGTCAGCTGTAACACCATCTGGTCCGACTTTTGCTCCTGCAAAAATGCCTTCTGTCACAAAGAATTTGGACTTGCTGGCTGATAGTGATAATCCTGTATCTCGAACTCGTGTAAGAAGACGTCTTATCTTCTCCATCATCATTCCAAAGTCGTCTGACGCTGCAGCTCCATCATCAACAAATAGCTCCATTGTACCATCGGCGATGAGATCGCTCAGTGTTGTTGCTGTTAGATGTGCAAATGTTGAAGGGGCCCTGGTAAGTCCAAAGGGCATGCACAGATACCAGAAGTAACCCTTTCCTTCTACGTAGAATGCAGTGTATGGTCGGGATTCCTCTGCAACCTCGACAGCGTAGAAGCCAGATGCAAAGTCAAACAAGGACAACCATCTGTGGCCACTGACGGCTTGCTGCTTTGCTTGCATGTCACCTTGAGGCATAGGTGCGATTTCTGTTACTTTATTAACCTCTCGGTAGTTCTGACATATGCGCCATTTCGGTGGTTTTAGTAGGTCTGTTTCAGCACATGGGGGAGGTCGTGATGGTAGATTGAATGCTGGTGGTAAGCCTGCAGCGAGACATTCATCATTGACCTTGTGCTGAAGTTTCTCTAGTGATAGCCCCTTTCCCTCATGAGCTTTCTGTGCGAGCATTATCGGAGATACACATTTGACATCACTCGGATTGCACTGTTGGATGATCCCAGCTGCCTGCATTTTGTCGATCTTTTCATGTAGGTACTGTCATTGTGGTGGTGTTAGGGGGCATTGATGAACCCGCTTTGAGAATGATGCATCTTGTGGGATGTTGAGATGATGTACAGCTCCATCCACCCTTCTCACTTCGCTAACTGAAAGTGCGAAACAGTCTGCATAGGATCTGAGGAGATCTTCAACCTCTGAGCGCTGGGTTGCGGTCAGGTCTGGTCCAATTTTTATCTGTCTTAACACCTCCTCAACTCGTTGTGGTTTGAAGGTGCCATCAGCACCTTCATTTCTGGTGTGGAGAGGATTCTTTGACAGGCCCTCAACATGAACTTCAGATCCTAGGTCACCTTCTATGTTGTGTGAGTCAGACACGATGCAAACTGGGGCAGGATGGCAAGCTTCCCTGGAAGGGGGTGCGTTACCTCCCCCTGATGAGCTTGAACGCCTTGCCATTTTGGCTTCTGTCTGCTGTCGCCTTGTTTCTTGAACAATGCGAGACATATTCAATCATGCTCTCCATCTGTACCATCTTTGTCTTCCTGTTCCCTTAAACTCATGCCAATATTGACACCATTCAGCTCTCTTTGCCTCTCATAACCGATCTTCAGCTTCTTCCTGTTACAATTTTCCTTTTCTTTTTCTTTTTCTTTTTCTTTTTCTTTCTTATGCAATACTGCTTACTCGAACATGCGATCACTCACGGATGTTTCTCACAGTACTATTAATAGCCTAGCCATTGTGTATTTAAGTAGTAGCCTTCGCTGGCCTAAACCCCAGCTTCAGCTAAGGTTTAATCTACCCAACTCGAACTCCATGTTTCACATCTATCTAAGTTCGCCCTCCTCTCTTTATACATCCTTAGGCCTGCGAGTGTATCGATCCACTGAAGTGCGAGTGGTGATCCTTGCTTGACCTAGTTTGTAGAGTTGGTGGCTAACACTTCCCTCTCTCTGCAGCGCTGAAGAAGCCTGGGTGACTCAACCTTCTTTTCGGACCTTGCTTCTATCATGCTTTTGGCACTGAAGGGCATCTCTGCTAGTGTTTCATCATAGATTGTGCTCTCAACAATATCAGCTTCTTCTGTTTCATTGACATCGGTGATTTGCACTCGCCTCACCGGAGGAGTTACAAGTGAATTGGCCACACCCCCATTAATGTTCCTTGTTCTTGTTTCTGATTTGTGTTTGTTCAGGATCTCGGCTGATCCACCTTCCACTGGAATGTGTACTGTGTCCCTTTTGTAATCATGCACTGCCTTGAATGCCTCCAACAGTGGTTTTCCAAATAAAAAGTCCCAGCCACCCCCACTATTGAAGACTTCGAAGTTTCCAAAGACTGAGACACCTCCTAGTGTTATGTGTCCATTCCACTGTGCGACAGATCTTACAACATCTCCGTTAGCTACCCGTAGGCACTTCTGTGACTGTGACCATCCTTTTAGTTTGTCTTTCAGTTTGTGGAACAGCTGGGTGTCCATAGCCACAACCATAGCTCCGTCGTCGAAGAAGGCTTTCACTGCTACTCCCTTCTCACTCTCTCCCAGCCATATAGATGCTTCAAACGGTGTGCATATCTCAGGTGCATATCCCATGAAGTAGATGTCAACAGTAATAGATTGTGTACTGGAGCACTGTACTTTGCTATTGTCCATATAAAATTCTGTGAGAGCTCCCATGAACCCCTGCCGCAATGCCCTCTTCTGCGTCAGGGACTGACTGTCTTGTTTATCCACTAAATTGCTGTGGGCCATCCAGTTGTGGTCTAGATGGATGACCCTTCCTCTTTTCCCTGCTCTTCATCGAAAATGCCAGTCCATGCCAAATGACTCACAAAGTTGACTGCACGTGGTGTTCCACCCCCGCTACTGCTTGTACTGCCTTTACCCTTCATGGCTAGGTCACATAGGCATCGCCATTCACTCTCCTTATAGGGGATCCATCGATCTTTCGCAACTGGACATGGTCTGTGGTATATTGCCTGGCCACACTGAAAGCACTCTCCACTACCCGGAATGGCAGTGCCAGGAGTTAAAGGGTATGGTGTGTTGTAGGTAACGGTTGCTGAAGCTCCATGTGCTGCATCCCAGGCTGTACACTGTGCAACGTAATCACTTGCAGCCTCTTTTGTCAATGGTGGGACTGATTTTTGCATATGTTGTTGTATGATGGTGAGCTTGTCAGGTGACAGCTGAGGCCAGTTTTGGAATGATGAACCATGGTTGGTGCTGGATGAAAAGGGATTGGGTGGGATTTGGTGGTCTGTCAGTGGATGCCCATATCTTAGGTTTGTTGGTCGACCTGTACTGGGAGATGATAGCTGAGTGCTTGCCATGGCACCTGTCAGCCCTCTCGTGGGTGTCTGCTGCAAGCCTCGTAGCAGTTCCTCTTTCAGCTTCTTCTCTCTTTCTTTCCTCTCCTTTTCCTTCTCTCTCTCATTCCGGATCCACTCCATATCCACACCTGCAATCTCATCTGTGAATGTCTTCCAATCTGCTTGAGACTCCTTGACCTTCTCCTTCAGAATCCTCGGCAGCTTATCTCACACGGCCAAGATACTTGACTTTCCACCTGATATGCCAGCTGCCTTCGCCTTTGCCAGTAGTTGGTTGGCAAACTTGACATGCTTGTATGCCTCCATGTTCGGGTTCTTCACTCCTACATCCTCGTCAGGTAGTTTCATGTCCATGAGCTCTCTCTCGAGCTCTATTGCACTTGGCTTTGCCCTTTGCACACCTGGGAATCTTGCATCAAATTCGGCCTTCAGATCTGCCCACTTTTTCTTCTTCCCAGCATCCAACAGTCTAAACCATTCATCTGCTTCACTTCCCTCCTTCAGATAGTACTCAAAGTTGTCCAATCTTTCCTGTTCTGTCCCTCCTTTCATCTCCCTCATGAATCGGCAAATGAATTCTCCTGGGCTCATTTTGCCATCAGCGCCTTTGAACCAAAACTCTGTATCTTTTGATGACATTTGGCATAGGCGTGAGATGTGGACTGTCGGTTGTGGTGGCTGAGTCTGTGGAGGTTCCAAGGTTGGTGGTGTCCAGTGTCTGGAATCTGCAATGCCGAAAAAATCATCTGTATTTGTCAATGAGAGACTGCTGGCAGTTGAGGACAGATCATCCTCGTCGGAGCTAGATGGCAGAGGCATGTATGAAGGCAGGTCGCTTTTCACAATGAATTGTCCACCTGGTCTGCACAGTGGTAATGATTTTGACTTTTTCTTCACCATGTTCAGGTGTTTTCTTCGCTTTCCAAGGTTCGTGCGCTGCAATCGCAAAATGCAAAATTTAGGATCGAATCACACTCTCGTCACCACAATGGGATGGCCCAAGCTGACTGAGAGCAGAGATGAGGATATCAGATGATGATTCTGTTTTCTACGATGCGAAGCTACGATCTGACTACTGATGCTGCCAAACAGGCCCAACTAGTGCATGGATCCCTCTGGCCATGACAGGATACCCTACTACACCGGTAATGGTGTTATCCAGCAAATTATGGAACAAGGAAGGGCATCGATAAATCTTGGTGCGGAGTGCTTCTTTTCCTCTACGTTGTTGCGACTGCAGCCTATTTACGTGTGTAATTTTGCAATCTAGAGTGTTTTACACGCATACTGAGAAATAGTGAGTGAGCGGACTAAAACTATGCGTCGACACTAATGCTACGCGGTGCAATGATATGGAATATAACTTATGGCATAAGAAGCAACGGGATTCTAAACAGGACTTAGTCACAGCACTGTACCTGATGGGCATGCGTGATGAGAAGGCCAAACCCTATACCCAATGCCTTAGGCTCTAACTTACAAGCACACTCGCGGGAGCTAGATAAAACCTTGAAGATTGCACTGGCACTGAGAACACTTAGCGCGCTTGCTAACTGTGATGCGCCGTACCTGAAAATCCGGGGAAATCCTTAAGCGAGCTGACAGATATCACCGGCACAAGCTTGGGCAATGGGCTTCGGCCGAAGTCCGTGAGCCCACGTTCCATTGTTCTGAGTCCCATTGTTCGAAGACTCACTTGTTGCTGTGTCTATGAGAAGCCTCTGTGAATCCAAGAAAGAAGTCCTGAACGACATACGCCAGAACTGATAGTTCCATGTGCCTAGACCTGTCGGTTGCTAGAGAACGAGCCTGCGGGTGTCGGGAGAGCACCTCTTGGCATGTGTTTAGCGAGCTCACTATAGAAATGAGACTAAAACTGGGAAGTCCGACTCGGATGCTCAGTAAGGTGGCGGTGGCAACGTGCTACACATGTAGGAGTCTGGGTACTGCGCGACATTTGTAATTCTAATTCCCCTGTAGTATAAGTAGACTGGTTACAGTAGGTAGAGGCGAAGTTTCGAGCCCCCGAGTTCCCGTGCACGCGTTGAAGGTGGTACTGTAACAAAGGATCAGTTTGTGACTTTGAGCTGTGCATAGAATTAGCGAGCTCACTCAGAGAAATACAAGATACCCTTTTGATAAGACTTTTGAGAACTTAGTCAGAGTGAATACGAATCAGTGACGCTGTTTCTGTTCTGTTGAGTGTGATAAGTCTGTTCGGAGAATGTGTTGAAGTGGAAATCTGAGATCTGTTCTGTTCTGTTCTGTTCTGTTCTGTTTCAGTCTGTTCCGTGTCAGTTCTGTTTGAAGTTCCGTTTCTGAATCTGTTTTCCGAGCGCTTCTGAAGTGTTCTTGAGTCGAGATAACCTGCTGGAGTTAGTTGGAGAACCCCTGCATACAGTTGTGTAGTGAGTGGGCTAAGTCAGTGCTTGCCTGTGGTGTTCTTTTAGCGAGCTCACTAAAGTTTTGGCGTGTATTGCCTCTGTTTCTGTTGGGATCAGTGTCCCTTGTGTATTATAACTCAAATCTGCCTTGAAGGTTGCGTCGCGCCAGTGAACGACCTTCCTGTAAAAAGTTCCTAGACTTAGGAAGTCATTAGAGAAAGCTTAGCTTTGCTAAGAGCGCTGAGAATAAGAGAAACTCTTCGAGATATTGAAGTATAGTTGGATCGCATTAGAAATAATCGCTCCCCCTAGAACTTACGAGGGTGATTGTAGTTTGTGTAGTTGTGTGAGTGTGTGTGTGGGTTTTTGAGGTTTGCCTTTTTAGCCTGCTCACTATTCCACAGGTGCCCATAGCCAGCCTCTTCAACGTATTGCTATAGCGAACTCCCTCTAACAGCACCAAACACATTCGTTCCCAAACACGTATCAATTTAGCAGACACACCAATAAGGCCCAGCACTGGCACATGCCTGACATGTACTCCGCACAGCCGGTACTGGTGCACCAACTTCGCGTCCCTTCCCAGATTACTGCCTCATCGACTTTGGCCTACAGTTTCCCTTCCCTGACTCTTCTCAGCCACTTGATGAACATGTCTATCATACTTGCCTTCCCAGATCTGTACTCACCCTGATGCTCGCCCTTCTCATACAGCGGTGGATTCACCCCCACGTCCATCGTCTACTTCTTCTTTACCTCCCGGGGATTCATCAATGTTGTCCCTGTCATGCAAATCCCCATCACCCCCAGCCACGTTTTCGATCCCTCATCCTTGCAGTATCATATTCCTCTACCTTTTGTCCTCCTCTCTGTACCAGGACTTGCCAGTGGATATGAAGAGAGACTACTGGGTATTGGTGAGCCACGAGAGGGATATCTTGCCTCCATTCTGCCATAGAGTGTAAGAAGTGATGAATGGAATGTAATCACCTCAGTTTGGTATTTGCCTCTGGAATGGGAATGGGCAAGAGGACAGCATCGAGTGGAGGTGCCATGTTCACTGTGCACACATGCTGGATTTGCCAGTTACTGTTACAAAGATCAATATCCTTGACTAGAATCAAATCTCAAATCTCTTCTTCATATTGGGTGACACTGTATCTGGATGGGAAGAATAAGTTTGCACCGATGACTAATCAAACAAACAAACAAACTTCCTGAGCCAGCTGCTGCTGAGAAAGCTCACTGCAGCTCAGTTTCAGAGAGTTGTGACTCGGCACCGCTGGAAAGAAACCAAAAACAATTTCATCTCAGAACTCTAACCTCATGCACTGGGATTCAAACCCAATTCCGTGAACACATTTTGAAAAGAGTCACCTCCCAATAACCAATGCACCACAAGGCTTTGAGGACTTCACATATTATATGCATTAAAGGGAAGATATTTTACTGCCGTTGTCTCCTACATTTTGACTTTTTTTAATGGTTCATGATGCTCTCCAAGAGAAATGAACCCAGTGTGAAATTACCAATGAACGGCTCAATCGTATCTGATCTTCTTTAGCGCATTGAATGGCACTGCATAAGAATAAGGAGTTTCTGAGCCAGCTGCTAGGGAGAGAGCTCACTGCTCAGTTCTAAGTTCTGAGTTCTCAGTCGTCATCGCAGAGAAGGAAAAAAACTCTCATCTCCAAAGACTGGAACTCCACGTACTGGGATTCGAACCCAACCTCCATAGGCACACTTGAAAAGATACTGGCCCCAATAACCAATAGACCACAACACTTTAGAGGCTCTGTCAAAGGGAGGATGTTGTGCAGTGTATACTAACATTGCGCTAACAGAAATACTGGGGTGGATAATCACTCGATACTCGATACAGTTAGGCAGAAACAAGTGAGATTCAATTAGTTATTGTCGAGCCCAGGGGACTGGGTACTTTATTCCCAGTCAGCGTTGGATACCGAGGAAGCAGTCAATAGGATCAATTGACAAGAAATGAATGAAGGACTCGAGAACCTGAATGCTGACTATCTTTAATGTGCAATTTTTCAGCCACAAGGAGTTACTTATTCTCGTGCTGCACCAGGTTGTCCTCTCCATAGATAGGGAGCCATGGGATCGGTACACTCCCTGGACCCAACGTACTCGCAGTCCCATATGAATACTAGGAAACTGCAATCGGTGAAGAAACCACGGGCCAAAGTGTGCATAGGTATGAGAAGAGGAGGGAGTCGTGGAGTCGTATTGGTATATCTTCTCGTGTTTGGATGAGACAGACACGTTTAGTGCTGCACACTTGGCACCAAGATACCATTGCCTGCAATTTGGGCTACTTGTTCCACCATTTTCCTCTGGTCTCATAGGATCAGTGAGTGGAACTAGGATTTGGGCATCTTGCCGGTAGCAGTTCAGGTGAGTTTGATGCAATGCTGGAAACGAGCACAAATTTATAAGGAACCTAGGCTGCAGAAGATGATGAGAAGATGGTAGTACATGTCGGTCGGTTGGAAGTTATTGAAAGCTTCATATACTCGCTCTTTTCCTCAGAGCCTCCGGTTCCTATTAGTATTAATGGCGAAAATGAATGGATGGCAAGTGAATGCGAGGCACACTGGCAAGAGGTACTGGCAAAAGATGCATTTTCTATTTTGGGACGTCCGGCATCTAAACTGGCACCGCCTCACCTCGTGGCTATCCTCTTTCAAAAACCTCCGACCCTACCTGTGCACAGATCCCAACAGCCAAATTTTTAAATTGATGCTCTCGTGGAACCCCTTTCATGAGGACTCTAGTGTGGATTTCTGAACCAGGTGTTTGATATGGATCATCGCAAAAGGAATGACATTCTCCTCCAGATGTCAACTGCCTCCTTGTGTCCTGTATTCGATGAGGGAACGTAGTGCATGTGAGGACGAGGTGGAGACCAAACATGCCGAAGAAATGTGAAGGAATGAACAGGGCGGATCGGAAAAGGAAGCATCGTGACAACCTGACTGGCTCATCTGAACACAACGATCTGTGTACCTCACGTGAGCTAGCTATCTTTCCCAGCGAGACGCCTCTCGTCCAAGTCGGAGACACAGCTCACCAATCCTGCAATAACATTGTTTGAGGATGATACCAGGTTTCCTGCACCCAAATCAAAGGGGGAGATAATCTTGGTGCCGAGTGCGTCTTTTCTTCTATGTTTTGCTACAGCTAACCTCTGTCAATAGCACTACATGTGTTCGTTCCCATCCTCGAAACCAAACCAGAGCACATGAGACACCGATATGGCCCAACCGACTGATTCTGGTGTGCTAAGAGTCTGTTTGGCTGCCAGATAGTTGGGCCCAGATAGTTGCCGTTTTGAGAAATCCAACACGATCCAACTATCCAGCGCTTTTCTGTGCTCATCCTGTGCGGTTCTAGGCTTGATACCAGGTGCAAGAGCATGTTAAATGTGTATCATGCAAATATTAAGTTATCTTCTATACCAGATTACGTGTGCTACCATCTGTAAACTGCAGAACTCAATTCAAGTCTTCCGAAGAAGTCCTGCTCTGTGTCATGATTTTCAGTGTACTGGTGCAAAAAGAAACAGTTATGGAAAATAAGTCAAAGGAACCTGACTTGTAGGTCAACCAGGGTACATGGATGCAGAACACACAAGCAGGAAGAATGTAGTATCACAGTTGGAATTATGTGTGCTGAATTGAGTCCCAGCAGTGTCTCACATGCACAGAATGACATATCTAAGGTACATGAGTATTTGAGATATGACAAGAGCTGTATTATTGCAAGGGGGAAAGTCTATAGATACTATTGATGATGTTCAAATGACATGACTGTCAATTGACATGAAGGGGTGGAACTCAGATCTAATTCTTGTAAACAAAGAATCTGAGCACTTTCGACACATCCACTGGGTTTCAGAAGCAAAATTACCCCCAGAGCCATGCAGGACGAGCGTAGAAAAGCACTGGATAGTTGGATTGTGTTGGATTTCCCAAAACAGCAACTATCTGGGCCCAACTATCTGGCAGCCGAACAGACTCTAACTCCACATCCCATCCCAGATTACCGTCTCACTCTTCTCGGCCACTCGTCGTCATCATTCCCAGCCTTGCCACCTCATATCAAACAGATGCTTATCTTCTTATGTGATGGTGGATTCGCCCCTGCATCCATTGTCCACTTCCTCTTTACCTCCCGCCAATTCATCACTGTTGTCCCTTAGTTGATCCTGGCATGCAGATCCCTGTCAGCCTTGGCCACATTTTTCATCCTCGCCATGTTCCCCCACCTTTCGTCCTCCTCTCTGAACCAGGACTTGCCAATGGATATGGAAAGACGCTGCTGGGTATTGGTGAGAGAGGGATATCTTCCCACCATGGAGAGTGCAAGGAGAGATGAAATGGACATAATCATCTCAGTTTGGTGTTTGCATTTGAGACAGGAATGGGCAGAGGATATCATCGAGTGGAGATGCTATGTTCACTGCGCACACGTCAGCTTTGGTTGCTGGGACAGGGATCTGTGCAATCAACCTTGACTCGTTGAATACAGAACCATGGAGATATAGGACATACCTGTATGCCACTGGCAATGTTCAATAAAAGTTCATTTCTGTATTCCGCACTCACTCCAAAAGCCAAAAGGGACTATGTGGAATAATGTCCCTCTTCCTTGTAACAAAAGAACAGATCTGTAGTAGGTAAGTAAAATGAACGGCTCATTCGAATATTATCTCTTTAGCATGTTGGATAACACTGTATCTGGATGGGAAACAGGAGTAATGAAAGAGCTCAGGGCTAGGGTTGCACACGAAACCCTAGGTTTTGATACACCAGGGTTTATTCCCAGTAAATTACTGGTAACTTACTGGTAACTTACCCCCCTCGCCAGAGGGGTTTTCGTCGAGGTAACTTACTTGTCATGTGACAGGTAGTTGAGCAGGACAATTCAGCACTATTACATCCATATTTCAACATAGATTGTATACTTACATATGGGTGGTCTTTACAGCTGAATTACCCTTCTTTATATCAAGAAAACATACAAAAACATGAAGACAAGGGTTTTGGAAAAATTTGGCAATCGCAACATGTCAGTCAGGTGATACTGCACATGATAGGGTAAGTAACGGTAACTTACCATAGCAAAACCACCCCCTGGGGTGGGGTCAGTAACAAATGGTTACTTACCCCCCTTGGAGGTTTCGTGCGCAACCCTACTCAGGGCTCACTGAGCGGTCGATTGTCACCGCTGAAAGGGGAAAAAAACCTATTTTGAATCCTTCTACCTCACCATACTGGGATTTGAACCCAGCTTCTGTGAGCACATATGCTTGAAACAAGTCAATCCCAATAACAGCTGCACCACCCAGTGCCATGGAACTTTTATGTAAGTATTATAAACATCAAAGGGAGGAAATTTTATTGCCGTTGTCTCCTAAGTACATCTTGACTTTTCAAACAACGCTACTAGATGAAAATGTTTGTACATGACCCCCAAGAAAAATGAACCCAGTATGCGCTACCAGAAACACTGGGGTGGATGATAACTCGATACAGTTTGGCAGGAACAGGCGAAATTTATGTCCTTATTGTCGAGCCTAGGGGTTTTTCTGGTCGGCATTGAATACCTCGAAATCCGGAGGAGCAGTCAATAAGGATCGAATGAATGAGGGGTCACGGGAACCTGAGGGTCTGCTGCTTACTATCTTCAGCATGCAGTTTTTCGGCCACGAGGAGTCACCTATTCTAGTGGCACGCCATGCCGTCCTCTCCATAGGTAGGGAACCACCAAATCGGTACACTCCCTGAACCCAACATAACTCTCCGTTTTGCCGTAGTCATATATGAACTCAACCGGGAAACTGCACAGTCAGGGTCGATGAACCCATGAGCTGAGGTTGTGGAAACGTGCGTATGACCAACCATGAGCGAGGTAGTAGTCCATGGTGGTCGTATTGGTATGTCTTCTCGCGTTTGTATTAGAGGATATACAAGGAGATGAACACGTTTAGCGCTGTTTGAGAAACGCACTCGGCACCAAGATATCATTGCCGGGCTATTTGGGCCATGGTTTACCGTTATTTCCCGAGTCGTGGCAGGATTGGTGAACTGAACCTGTGATTGGGCGTCTTTGTGGGAAATAGTTGGCGTGGAGTGTTGAATTCAGGTGAGCTTGACGCAATGCTGGAAACGAGCACGAGTGCAAATTTATAAGGAGCCTAGGCTGCGATAGATGATGGACACGGAGGCGGGGAGTGTGCATGCACCCATGTAGAACCCACCGCCATATACTGTATCAGAAGACGGGAGTGGGAGGGTAGCACACGTCGAGGCTCAATCGACGCGCGTTCGGATTCGAGGATAGGAACAAGTGTTATTGACAGAGGTTAGTTATAGCAAATTGTAAGAGAAAAGACGCACTCAGCACCAAGATATCGTTCATTTCTCCCCCTTATTTGTTCCATGGTTTTCCGGATGCTCACTGCGCATCTTACACCGCCGCAAGAAACCTGGGCTCATCCTCAAGGACCGTTGAGCTCTGACCCCGACTCGGATGACGCCGGGAAATATCGCTGGCACACGAGGAGAACGGAGCGGTGCGGTGAGAATTTGACGCAAGGCTGCCAGAGACCATTCGAAACGGGTGCGAGTTTATGGGGGACAGTGATGCCGATGAAAGTCGTTCAAGGAACCGAAGCCAAGTCACACGCTGTCACAACATTTTCTCCGCCGACACGTTCAAGTGCGCCACGGTGGCCGATGTGTCGTCAAATCCAATCCTAGACCCGGGAACACCAAAAACCTGGTTCACGACGCCAAAACAACAGCCTCCCTCATGAGTCACAAGAAAATGATCTTGGCAATGTCGAACCGAGCACCAAGTCAGATGCCGGTGAAGGTATAAGCCAAGTTCCTTTTCCCATCCATCGTGTTTACTTGTATGGCTTACTGAAGTCACACCCTACTTATTCAAGTCCAAGCCCCATCATTGCAGTTTGACAATAGTAAGTAACCCCTCCATCCCTCACGTTCATCCTCTCTGTTAGCATAATGGTTGACGTGCACTGCAGCCTGGGTTCAATTCCCTCAGAGGTCTCTAAATAGGCCACAGTAACCAAGTACTAGTTTTTTGTCATTCAAGCGAGTCAAAACGTAGGAGACACAACGCCTTCCGAGTCAGCAACAAAATATCCTGCTCAACCACCAAATAATTACTCTCCCCAATCAATACTCTCTGTGAAGGGAAGATAGGATGAAAGTCAACCAAGGCTTTCAGTCTAATATAGGATGACAATTGGCCGGTTCCAGGATGTTCGTAGGCTGAGTATCAACCTAGGCTCGGTAGGATGTTTATCACCCTAAAATGGCCACTTTCAGTCTATGCCTGCAAGAGCCGCCGAACCGCATTTTTGGATGATTCTCACGCAACATCAGGCTGAAATCAAGACCAAGTTTAGGCTGATTATCCATCCAATATTTGCATGAATATTAACCAATCTACAGGGCAGAGGTAACAGAAAACCCATTTTCATTTAGGCTGTGAACTAATACAATACTACGCTATATGATATGATACCGGGCATATATAACCCAGATCCGTCGTATAAGCCCGTTACAAGAGATGCCTTACCGTGCACACGAGAACAGTGCAGGTAGACCAGACTTGTAAGGTCTGAAATACCAGAGATGAATGTTAACATCTGAGAGCACACATGCCTAGCACCGAGCGCTGTAAATCTGTGTCAGTACCTCGCAAGGATCGCTAAAACATGCGGCGCACCAGGAAGAGATGAGATAATACAATGCTGTATGAGATCATCAACAAAGCTTCATGTTCAGACGGTGAAACACATACCATGTGTAGAGGTATTACTTATTTGCACAGAATTTATCACCGCTAAAGCATCGTCCGGGACATGGGAGAGAGCGAACAGAGTAGCCGAGTACCAGTCATCGCACATAGAGACACCCAAGAATCCAGCATCAGAAGGAGAATTCGGAAGGTCACCAAAGACCGTGAGATACCACCCGGGCCCTAGAATACAGGATCAATTGGACGAGCAGCCCCAACGATGAGGGAAAGAGCAGGGATGGGAAGCAGGCGGAGTCTGAATTCACGCGATATCAACATTCACGTGATCTCTTCGGAGTTTGAATGAACTTAGAGCAAAATTCCACTCGCCAATTCAACGCACCATCGCTCAGCACCCATTAAGCGGCAGCACACGAAACTCGTAATACATGTGTATATCAGTTTATTTGATGCCTGTAGTTAATATTGTACCATTTTAGGATTTATCCTTCTCAGCCAATCATTGGATGATAATCATCCTTTGGAAAGACGTAAATTCATCCTACAATCTCCACAGACTTCAGCCTAAGTCATCAACCAAAGGCAGATGAGAAACTATCCTAGGAGCCCTACAAGATATCATCCAAAATGTAGGTTGAATTGAAATCAACCAAATAGTAGCCATATCTAGAATGAAGGCTGCTTATCAGCCTAAAATGTACTGATTATCATCCTGATTGGGCTTCACAGTGACTACTTCCGGTGTCAGTTACTAACACAATTAAATTTCGAGACACACTAGCCTTTCAAAGTTCAAACTGGACTGGTTCCTACTCGAAGCCCTACTACGGTCACTTTGGTAGTATATTGGCTGTTGGCGCACGGAAGCTGGGTTCGATTCCCAGTATGTGAGATTATTTAACTTGCTTGAATCAGGGCTTTTTCTTTTCGGCGGTGGTGATGAATCCAGAATCCAGCTTTCTTTTCAATTGGCTTAGGAGCTAGCGCTGAAATTTAAAAGCGCGTTCTTATTCTTCCCATCCACATATAGTAGTACGTTCTTCTTCAATGTCGAGTTAACGTTTGACCAAGTAATTGGTAGTGAAGGAACAAACTCGCTATTCGACACCCGGCGAGACACAACGTCCAGTCGTTCATTTTATGGTTGTGAAATATTCATTCTCCCATCGAAAAGAATTTGGCTTCAGCTGACAATGTCTAATGCGGTCACGGTATACTCCTACCCCACCATGATATCTGTTAGTGCAATGGTTGGCATACATCGCATCCAGGGATCGACTCCCTCAGAGATCACTATCATTTCGGAGATGTCTTGAAAACTTTTTGTCTTTTCACTTTGGCGCCGGCTACCTCAAGGAAGACACGCTGATGAATTTGCACGGAAATATTATCTGGTTCTACGTGAGTGAGGTCTTGTCCGAATCTGCCGCCGTGAGACTTGTGAGGAGACATTGTGCCTACTCCGCCAATTTGATTCATGATGAATGTTGACGTGTGACGAGTCGGTGCGACTCTCGTAGGTAGGTAGGATTACACGACATGGTCCACCGGGAGACGCCGTCGCAGCCTTATTCGAGTCTGAACCGATTGACTCTGAGGGGATGTTATGGCACCTCTCAATCAATGTGAACAAAATGTTCTCTGTGAGTTCTTCCCTGGACAGTGGCGATGCGGAGGAATAAGTAGATGAAATCGCACTTCATTTGTTGAAATATGGCACCAATAAAGTTGAACAAAGAGCGAATCCAAAGGGAAGTAAATAGTGTACTTTTTGCATCTCTTCGTTAAACGATGCCTTAGCGGACGCCGACACGAGGAAAATACTGCATGCAGTACGCGAGTTATGTCGAAGTCAGCTGAAACTAAGACTATCGTCCTGCACAGAAACCTGTAGAGTTGTGCACGAAATGTCCAGGGCTAGGTTTCCTATATCATACAAAGAGAACTATGATACATCGTTACTTGTATATACATCTGCATGTACCGTGAAAAATACAATCAAGACATGTTGGTACTGGCATCGCTGTAAGATTTATGAGGGCCATTCACTAGCTTCGGGTTCCATGCCTGTAACAAAGGCGTTCCACTCCGATAAACTACGGGTTACGACACATCAATAAGCGTCACCAAAAGACAGGCGCAGAGAAATTTCTTACCTGAACCCAAGAGGCGCGTCGGTCCATGTGTCGATAGTCGGTTCTCTGGAAAACTCCGATTCCATGTTAAGATATAGCGGCTGGACTGAGCTTGAGAACCCAAGGAAAGGTTCATGTGCCCAGCCAAACGGCAGGCCGGCGCCCAGCTGATTCGCCAAGTTATTTTCCGAGTATACTTGTTCACCTAAGAAGTCAGGTCTCGTTAATTGATAATCAAACGGACAGAACAACACAAAAGTACAGAAGGGCTGAATACTTTGAGGAAGTGCATTTTGTGGCATGGCATCATACGGGCTCCATATAGAAGCAGCTGGAGCAACAGCCACGTTCTCGTAAAGTCGTGTCGGGGGTACCGTGGAATCATGTAATGTTTTAGAGCTCTCTACGAAAGTCAGGGCCTTGAACAAGAGGCTACAAGCCCATCAAAAACGGTCCTGTCAACGCGAGCTTTCACAATAAACTCACAGCACGCCCCCTTTGATATTCCACCTGTCGGTTGAACAAGGTTAGTTCCATCAAAGTCTCGTAAGACCCAAGACGCACGTATGGGCAGCGTTTTCGAGGGCGGCTAGACACAGTTCAAATCCTGCAAGGTCCTTTGCGTTAAGAGCATGACCCGCCCGTTTGACGCTCCAGATATTCATAGCGAACACAGTGCCGGAGGTGAACGCGCCCATCTACCCTTAGGCGTAAATCAATATAAAGAGAGGAGCGATTAGACACGTACAACTATCTGGGGATTGACAGTCCTTATCCTGGTCATGTGAACTTCGATGATTCGAGTGCACGCCCTCGCCGCATTTGTGCAAATAATGAGAGAAGGCACGGACAAAGACGAGTCTTTGCGTAGGAAGGGGCAGTGTATGAGTATCTGGACCATATAGTAGATGCTGTACAGGGATGCGGATTGATACAAGAATAATCCATTCTCACGTTTGGGATCCCAACGTACTAAGACGGAGTCAATAAGATGTCGAACAGGGATTATTAGATACACACAATGATCGGGGATCGAGTCCACCCACGCATTCAGAGAGGAATCCAACTCGGCAACTAGCCGCTGCTCCCAGCTCTTCCCCGTGAGACCCGACATGGCTCGAGCTTTCTTAATAGAACACAATGTCTTCATGACAACGGACATTATTTCGGTTAACCGTATCACAGCGTTGATATAGCTGATTTGTGAAGGTTCGTCAGAGGGTTGATTGAAACGTACTTGGCCGTCTGGAGCTACCTCCCAATAGTCGTCGTCACACTCAACTGGCATTTCTAGGTCCAACCTGAAACGATTTGTTGAACAACAGCCTCATAATCTGTGGAAACAACGTACTCCTCGTCTTGTATCATGGCAGGATATCCAACATATAGTCCTAGGAGCCTATCGAGTACAACAAGCACCCTGTGTAGAATCTCATCAGCATCCCGCGTTGACAGCAGCTTGAACAAGAATAGGCCTACCAAAACGACCGCTTCTTAAGCTCGTCGTCCACCGTGAACTTGCAGCCTCCCGTCTTTCGTCTATGTAGCCCTATAGCTATCGCAGAACGTAGTCCAACCCCGATCATGGTCCAGCTCAACTCGGGAACAGAAGTCCCAAGGGCGTATACAGCCCCGAGCTATCAGGGCGACCCTTAGTTAGACGGAGCTAGAGGGCATTCTGACTTACCACAGCGACCTGAAGCTCGTACAAGCATGGAGGATCGTAACCTGCTTTCTTGTAGATATGGACCTGTTCGAAGAATCTCCATCCCGAAGAAAGCTTGGAACTTGGATTTGCCAAAACTCGTGGGTCGTCAGAATATCGCGAAGCCACTGCCAGGACAAGCAGTAATGCAGCGCCGAAATCATGGTCTCGCAAATGTAATCCTTCGTCAACTTGCTTTTCGAAAGTAGGCCGATGCAGAACTGGAACGACTGGATTAATTGTTTCGAAATAGATAGCAACGAGGCTCTGGATGAGGTCATTGTCGGGATACACATAACGAGGAGTCTCAGCGTCGGCTGTTGCCCGTTCCCACTAAGGGAGTCAAGGTTCGTGAATTGTGAAAACAAAAGACTCGAAGGTGAAACACACAGGCTGTAGATCGAAATGCTCTCGAAATTGTATCATATTCTCGTCGCCTGTAGACTTCTTCTTGATATATATGGCATCTGTAAGGAGTGAAAAAGTGCTTGAACGTCCGAAATACCTCTGGCTAAAGCTCTCGAAATGGTGAGGCGCCAATCTTTTTAAACTTTTCATGATGTCCGGGTGTGAAAAATCCTCTGACTCGGTAATCTCGGATGATTGGCTCACTTGTCGAGACGTAGGGGCGCACATGGATATCGGCGGACGTTCAGGCGAGGTCTCTCGCCCTGCCATTTCTTCTGATTGATGAACGTTCGGATTGAGCTACGGAAACTCAGAGAAGGTCCTAGACTAAAATAAGAACATTTGCACCTCTTTGAGCATACACTCCAGCTGATTCACGCGCCGTTCCAGGCTGTGTACGTACCTGATGGCTATCTTATTAGTATATATGAGATCTAGCGGTACGTGGGAAGCATACCTAAGGTGAGGCCCATGTCTCTTTGAGCTCGAAGCGGTAGCAAGGGAATCCTGTGTATAACTACCAGAGTAAGTGCTCAATTTGAGTGTCGACACGGATAAAAAGAACCTTGGCATTGACCCACGTCTCTGTACAGAATAAGATGACGTCGCGAATTCCAACGGAGAATGAAGGCGTACCTTGATTAAATCTGTATGCGTGCACTTTGTATTGGATGCGACACAATTTGAACAATTGTTCTCTTGCGCGGTAGCCCTATGGCCTGTGGAGAAAAGATTTCTGAATTTCTTCAAGGTGAGAAACGCCGACGAGAATACATTTAACTGGGAAAAAAAAACAGTCAGCTTCTCAGATCTCAGGTTCGAGACTAATCCATCGTGAAAAAGACAAAGGTCCCTAGGCCAAAAATTTAACAGATCACTGCGTTTTGGACAGAGTTCTGTGAAAAATCTGTGAAACGCATGAAGCGTCGTCATGCCCGGACTTCGGCAGATACAAGTCCAATACCAGGCACGGCCGCCGCACCACACCGACGTGACATTCTTTGAGCAAACTCACCTTTCTTTTGACGACACCTATCACATGCACCGGCCAGTCTCTTCTTCGCAGAAGGTACTTCTCGAAAACTGTTGTAGTCGAACATGATGAGGAGTCCAAACAAACGTCAGGAAATACGTCAGCCATATGCGGCAGTATCCTTCGATCACCTCGGCCTGGCATTGACGGTCCGAAATTCCGAGATTAACGGCGACTGGAACACCTTGTCAGTGAAAGTAACATGAAGATTCTGCTTGTCAAGGTGATAGACTGTCGCTTTGCTATCGTTTGCTTGATTTGCCCTACTTTGAATGCTCTCCAAGGGACCACTTGGGATCAGGCAGTCCGCGAATGACAGTCAACCATGATGATGAGGCGGGACGTCCGTTAACTTTGGTTCCTGCATGTACAAGACCAAGAATGACTCCACATTGTCGTTGATGATCTTGTCGGCACTATCCGAGAAGAAGGTCTCGTATACGAAGAGTTCTAACGAAAATTTTCTTGGACCGCAAGATCCTTTGGGTTATTGTGCCTGCAGGCATAGAAGAGCATGTCAATGCCTGCATCGGTTCTTTTTCTGTGCTCTGCGGGAAAGATCCGGTGGCCAGGAAGCCAAACGCGATGGATCGAATAGCGTAATGATTGGCTAGACAGCTGATGATCTTACAACCCCCAGATTGATGAGAAGAGAACGTTGACAATAAGTGATTTAAGTTAGAACACGAATCAGTTGCGTCCAATGGCAACAATACGGGAAATACTCTCCGCATCTAAGTATTAGCTCTGATGGATCTTTGGTAAGAACGCTCGACCGGTAGTCGGCGGGATCGACAGGCTTCGAAGATCCCCCGTAGCCAGGCTGTCTTGAACTGTGAGAGACTGTAATTTTCATTGTCAAAGACGGCAGCTTGGTGACGCCGCCACTTGAAGGTGATGAGGTAGCCGTAAAGGAAAAGCAAGTGACCAGCATATTTTTGGGACAAGAAATAGTAGTGGATCGGCCATGAAGTTTTTGTAAGGGCGTACATAATGGGATTTAGACGCTGTCGCAAGTCCTGCGTTGGTTAAATACGCAGCTGAGCAAAAGTTTAGCCAAAGTAGCGAACGGAAAAGTAATGCAGTCTCGTGCATCCTTCACTCCAGTAACGACTAGTAGGCAAATAGTAGGAGCTGAATCAAAGCAAAGAACCTTTATTCTAAAAGAGACCAAGGTTAAGTTGCATAGAAAGTGAAAACCAGCCAGAGTTAATTAGTGCTTCGTGCCAAAAGATGCGCCTGGCCGCCCTGCCGTTGCTCACGTAGATCTCCAGTCGCGCTTGCACTACTGTGATCCTCAAAATTGTGTTGTCGGAAAGTCTCTTCATACAACTTCCTTCATTTACAGGAAGAAATAAATGTCTTGAAGCGGTACCAATGGAGGATAGATCAAAGTGCTCGACAAATTTACGGTGTTTATGCCACCACAGACTCATAAGTAGGAGTTTAACTGACCTATTGAATCATAATGGTGCAGGAGGCACGGATCGGACTCGCCGTACATTTTATCCCCCTTGGATATCTTGTCGGAGAGGTGTAGAAGAAGGCGCGTTAGGACTCGGCCCGATATGTCCGAACAGGCACAACCAAGGAACCATCACGCGATTCATTTTTTTGGCATCGGCTTGGTCATTGCCAACAATATCTCGTCCCAACGTCACCTCGAACCGGCATCATCAACGGCGATTATATTTTTCTCTTGGAAAGACAACACAAGGTGGGTACTTATTGTTTTACTTGTTAACGATGCCCCGACTCATGAAGTTCAAGGTACCAGCCAGAAAAAATTCTATTCTGCCATACACAAAGCGTCTCTATGTTAGCTGAAGTTGAGACCCAAGAGTCGCCTCACCCACCCATTGAATCTCTTCCCCCTGAAATTCTTTCAGAAATATTTCTCCTCGTAATTGAAAGGCCTTATAGGATTTTTGGACATCTATATCGTGGGCCACAGCTACTGGTGAGGGTCTGTCGACTATGGCGCGACATCGCACAGAACTGCCCCGCTCTGTGGTCGTCCTTTATGGTGCATTGGCCAGAAAATAGGCAAGAAGTCGTCGGAGCGAAACTGCTCCTGGACACGCTTCAGCAAACTGGACGACGCGGACTGACCATGACGATATTTTTATCCGATGATTTTCCCTCTTCCATATTCAAGGCTCTGGTCCAGCATTCGTCTCAGTGGGAAGATGTTCATCTACCCACTCTTCCTAGGACACAATCAGCGCCACAAAATCTCCCTCCGCTCCATTTGCCATCGTTAAAATCACTTGTCTTGGGTCGGCAACATTCCGTAGAAGACCTCATCACCAAGCTGAGCATGTTCAAAATCGCGCCGAACCTCAGATCTGTTGTATTCCACTTCCACAACACACCATCATCTGATTTCGACCCAAGTGTAATACAAGCACCGTGGTGGCAGCTTACGCGTTTATCCATGTCGCTTGGGCTGACGGGGGATTCTTCGATGGAGGCGAGCATTGAGGTTCTTCGGCTCTGCCCAAACCTCGAAACGTTGAGGGAAGAGACTATACTCAACCCAGATTCAGGCAACACCACTGTGACGCTCCGGAAACTCCGTTCGTTCAGCGTCAAGTCTCCTCAGTTGCTAAATTACCTCGACTATCCAGTGCTGGAACACCTGTCAATCCTTCCACGATACGATATACCACTTTCTGTACCTACCCTTTCACAACTCGCTCGTTCTGGGTGCCGTCTGCACTCTCTTCACATTTGGCTAATGTGTCAACTAGAGCACCCAAAGGACCTTTTCTCGTGCATGCCACACCTGTGCAAATTGCATCTCGACATGGAATATTACGGCACGGATACGCTGGAACTCCTAGAGTGTCTTGGCTTGGACGACATGAACTCCACGCTCCCCAACCTGAACGTTTTGGAGTTGAAGGTACAGGAGCTTTTTACAGGAGAAGCCCTATCCGAAGAAATAGGGGAGCTATTGGTTAGGATTATTGATGAACGTCGGATTATCCCCCGAGGATCACAGGTTCCCCAACTGCGTCAGGTCTGTATCAGGTGCTGTAAAGCTGGTGTTGAAGGGGTTGGTGGAAAAGAGGAGCTAGGAGACCAGACTGCCCGAAACCTTAGAGCTTTGTCTAACATCGATTGTCTGAAAGCGTTCAAGGCCGAGGGATTAGATCTATCTATCATTGTTGAACAAGGTAATTCTTCATCTCACCGTCTCGCATTCGCTGACATCCTGTATAGAGAATACAAATGGACGGCGCAAGGATTGCGTTTTTCTATGATACAAAGCGCATTGGACAGACTGTACAGACTGTTTTGTAGGACCTGGAACATGCTCCTTTACTTTCCCTGAAGTACAGCTACAGCTGCGACGAAGCCGGCTTCGCGGGATTTATCGAACCAATCATGATAGAAGCGGCTATCGTTGCACATGCTCGTCAACTGGGCTTCTGAATATTTGAAGCGATGTCCCGTAGGTGGTCTCGAGACTTTGAAGATCGAAAGGACTCGGCATCGCTAGCAATCATCTCGACGAGGCATGCCAGACGACGATATCATCGCCCGTACAGGAGATAAAGTGTACAGGCTTGTCCCGCTCATTCTAACCTCTGCTTTTGCATGCTCCCAATAATCTACGCAGCTGAGCTTCCACATCGCAGCGGCCCATGCTCGTCATCCACTGAAACGATCTCGAACTCCAACTGTATCTTAAACCAACCTCGACTCACTACAGGCACGAGATCTTGCTCATAGTTACCTGTGACATAGTTAATGGTGGTGCCTTCTCGTTCTGGCTGCTTCCGCCCATGAGAAACTCACGTTTTGCAGGCACGACCACTGAATACGTCCATGCCGGTGCATATCCCCGAGGACCAGGTGGATGCGTTCTTTCAGGAATATGCATCGGCGGCGTAGTATGGGAACGCGCTCCTTTCCGATTAGAGGCTTCTATAAATCTTTGTCGACGCCCTGCCCGTGAATCGCATACCTGTAATACCTGTGGTAATTACCTCATTTCCTCGGCTTCATAACGTCGTTCATTCAAATACTTACTACAAATCTGCGGCATGTTGAAGCCTTTGAGGAGTCGGACATTAATAATCAACTTCATATTCGGGGTGGGGCCCTTCGGTTGTAACCACACTGATGCGGGTCCCGCTGTTACCGCTCTCTCCATCGAAATCTGATCGAGCCTATATGGGAACAGGTGCGGGACGGGGTCTCCAAATCAACTAGGAATGTGTGCTATCCAGTAGGCTATGAACTGGCAAGCGATTCGCAGGGGAAGCTAATACACTCAACGGGTGCGCTTGTCTAAGATACGCACACGCTGCTTCCGGCTAACTTTGTTTTCCACCGAGTAGGAACAAACTTCCTGGGTCGAGTAAGTCGTCGTCCATGGCGTGTGTTCAAACTCTGATGATTCTGCGCATATGCTGCGCCTACGTGTGTTTTTAGTGGGATGTCGTGAATGCATTTGAAAGTTTATTTGAATCTGGGCATGAAAGGGTACGACCCGCCCTTATTTGCGTGACTCGAAGATCTATCACAACACGCGGTGTACGTGATGTCAGTAATCAATTCGAACTGGACGGCTTGTTTTGCCTCATGTCCAACTAGTGTCAACGTTGACGCCTTGGAGGTCGAGCCTAGATTATCAAGTAGGCTAGTGAATTCATTTGCCACGGAGATGAAGAGACGCAGCGGTGATAACAGACCTATCGCGATGACCGCGCCTTCATCCTGTGACATCTGCTCTCAGCGTCGTCTTGACACAAGGCACCCGAATAACAGTAAGAATTAAAATTCTCCGTGACCAAAGCTAAAAACACGCGCCCAAGCCAAATCGTAAGCAACTCAAGTAAGGATAAAATGTCTATAAACTCCCCGCCAATATAAAAATGTAAATACGCAAAAGGAAAGTGACGGGTAATGAATGGGTTTTCGGTTGTAATAAAAAATGTGAATGCTACAAGTAGTCCAAATGCAAAAAGTCCAAGTTATTTACTGTCCCTTAAACAAGACGGGCAGCCTCGCTCTGAACAGACCGTGTTTAATCCAAAAAAAAATTACCAAGAAAGAACAAAGCTCACCGATCCACGAAAGACAGGAACGGGCGCTGGTGCAGCCTCCGGGTCCCTCTTCTTCCTGCCCGAGTACGAGGCAGACGACGGGCACCTCGAGTCTTGGCCATCAGCACATTTTCCAGAGTTCTAATCACAAATTGCCATCAGACCGGGCTTGGAAATGAGTTCACGATTATAAAGCTCACGGCATCGAACGAGCACGAATACCACCCCGTCGAGCCCGTGCGGAATCTATGAGAATACAAGAATAAGAGGGCTGAAGCTGGAAGGATGAGCGCAAGAGACTTACGTGCAGCCAAAGTGAGGTCCCTTGTAAGGCGGGGCATCACATCCCCAGCCGGCTTTCCAATTGCCGTGGCCATCGTGGTCTGGGCAAAGCCACCCATGGCCGGGTGTTGAGGACGGGTAGGAGCCACCCGCTACGACGGCAGACACGAGCGCGAGGAGAGAGAGGCAGCTAGTGAATCGCATGGTAGGATGAACGGCCGAGCTAGAAAGCAACTAACGTGCAGGGCGGTCCTTTTATATGTGACGAAAACGCGGATAGATTTCCACCGATCAAGGGATAACACACGAACGCCTCGGCAATTTCAAAGTCGATGTCATGTTTAGGACCAGGGCGTTTTGATGGGCGGTGTTGGGGGGTGGATGTAGCGTGGAGGATGCAAAGATGGTACCTGCACAGTATTCAGTGTATCCCTGTGTGTACCGTGAATAAGCGCGTTTCAAAATTCTCAGGATCGCATCAGGATCGCCAGCTTGTTGCTGCGCTGTGGGGGATCTTCACCAACCATCTCGAAAACTGCGCGTAGGGATCGACGGGTGGAAAGCGGATTTAAGTTTACCTCCCGACATGTCACAAAGCATAGAAGGATAAAAACTATTATGAAAGAAGAACACGACAAATTGCTCACCAATATCACGAACGTTCTCGACCCATGAGCAGATTCAGATGCAAATAACTTGGAACAAGTGATCTAAGTTCAATCTACGGGATAAGAAGCCCGCCATGCGATGGTTGTGATAGAGACCAACATTGTATCCATAATTAAGAATTGCGACCATGATGAATCTCCCCTTGTCGTTAGTCAAGGTAAAAGATCGCCGAAACTTGAAATTCGTGGAGTGTCAAGTCGAATGGTAAAATTGAGTCTGCTTACAACAGAGCAACGGTCTTAGCGCGGTAGTTCTTCTTGTTGAATTTGACATAGGCTAAGCGCGACACCGCTGGCGGCCATATCATCATTCATCTTCGACTGACAGCCAAAACGTGCCTCGTTAGACAACTGCAGGAGAGAGAGGAGAAAGTCATCATGCACCGGAGAGTAAGGCAGTTTGTGTAATCCTCCAACCCGACAATGGCCGATATTGATTCAATGACTGAATACCAACAGTTTCAGTTGCAAGGAAGAGCGGAGTTTTATCATTCCCGTACTTGATGAGTGAAGGGTAACATTGATCGAGAGAATCTTTGGTGAGAAAGAAGTGACGTGATGATGTTGCATGGACCTTCTTTCTAGAACTCTACCCAGGTTCCGCCATCACAATATCAGGATCCCCCTTGCACGGTAGATATACGGCACAGTTAATGCGCATCGATCACACGCAGGGCCAACAGTGATCTTTGTGAGTGACGAGATTGTAACTTCTTTGCATGCTAGAAATACAAGCGCGTTAAATGGAAAGAGGGGCAGTGTGACTCCGGCTGCTCGGCGCCTCCTGATATCACGGTATGGACGCTGATGGCAGCTCGGAGTTAACTAAGATTCGACCGAATGTAAGGAACAATGTAACTTACGGTTGGTCGTGGGGGTGTAAGATGATGGGTAACTTGAAGTAGCAAGAAAAGTTGTCTGATAGGAGCCGCGTATTCGAACATCGGCCCGAAAAATCGAACGACATAGCATTGAAATCTAGGCGATAGTCATAAGCACAGGAAGAATGGAATCCCCCGTCACCGGCGGACATCGAAACAAAGAACAAGACCCATTGGATCAGAGTGTTAGAGTCTCGGCTTGAAATGTGTACCAATGACTGCAGAGCAGGGGCCAAATGACTAGCAAAGATGTTTCCATCAGCGAGATATAAAAACCCTGGTAGATAGGTTTGGTCACTAGGAGGATCGTGGATATCCTCGGGTACAAGGCAAAGACGCCCGGGGGCTAAATGCGCAAGGAGATACATATAAACTACTGAAAGGATAGCCAAACACGACGCGTACCCGGGAGAACAAGAATACCCAATGCAACGGTGCGACAAAAACATTCCAGCGAGATTGGTACATCGATGCCAATGTCGAGAGGATCGGGTCGACTGGAGGTCTAAAGAACAACAAATGGTTTCATCGCACAGTAAAAGCCGGTCGTCGAGGATCGATCGCAATTAGCTATGATAATCCCTCTCTCGAATGCTAAGTATTTTCGGAAGAGAAAAACCGAAATTGGTGAAGATGAACCTCCCATGTCGGCGTTCTAGAGGTAGCCACTGTGTACAGCTGACTTTTCGAATGACTCTCCGGACCAGTATTTTCTCGTATCTGGGAAGAACAAGGTTTGTGTGACCGAGACCGTGATGTGGTATTTGGACGTCAGACATATGTGAAGCAGGCAGTTGAAGAACGATCTGTCATGGGCTCCATAGGCATGTAGTGCTCGAATACATAGGCGAGTCGCGAGCGAGACCAAAAAGTCTTCGTATTATGCACTATCTCTGGGAAACGAATATAATGAGGGGGTCAATGACTGTCGTAGTTCGAAGCAGGTTAGTCCTTACCAAATTGGCAATCGACTCGGGAACAGCCGACTCTTATTAGTGCTAAGTGTTGAACTCAGGATCGGGCGGCACGTTGGGAAAAGGATAGTTTGAGGCTAAATTACGAGCTGCGACGGCGGTGCACATAAATCAGCCTCGAATAACGACGATTCTGGTTTCATTGATAAAGGCAATAATCACCAGTGAAGTCACCTATGATGTGATGGCTCGAATATTCAACCATCGTTGGCTGTTGTTGACTGTTGTCAGCTTGTAACAATGTACACGGTTACTTGGGTCCCACATTGATTGTAACATACGGAGACAGTCGGTGAAAGAACAAAAAAGCCAGTGATCCTCCAATGAAAGTCGCCCGGTGGGAGTCGAACCCAACTGTCATACACAAAGTGAACTGACCGTTACACTACCAGAGACACAATAAGTACTTACAGTGAGATATCTATTGTTTGAGGCAAGGTTATTTTGTGCTGCCATCTGCCAGTAAGATGAGTCTACCGTTCTAAAGCTCGCAAATAAATAAAGTGCCCTCGAATATTGACCCATTGAATGTTGATCTGAAATGAAAAGACCATCATTAGGAAGCATTCTGACCTTTCCATGTTAAAATTTTTAGCGCACCATAGGCGATAAACTAAATAAAATCATTGACCGTCCTGTCATTTCTGAACTTGAGAAGGTCGCCAATTCCTTTTGCGCGTCCTGGAGTCCTAAACTCATCTGCAGACAAGGTTCTTGGTCCAGTGTTCTAAGGGAAAGGTGCTCGTGTATGGTATTAGTTGTAAATTGTCGTGCCGATCAGGATATGATAGAGGGCGATGCGTCAGCATCGCAGAACTACAGAAGTCAAAATCAGACGGAACGGCAGGAAGCGCAATTCATCTGCCTTCTTTCTTCCTCTCAGCCATCTCAATACTGTTGCGAATGATCATCCCAGCGCCATCAACGTGTTCTCTTGTTGGAATACCAAACATTCGGTACTAAAAGAAATAGATTTCGGCTGACACTTGGGCGTAACAGCCGCGTAATCCTTCAACAGACTATTTGTTGATTGTACACTACCTTTAAACGAAACATTTCTTCCGACGAATCAGGGCTATAGCCTATATCGAGTCTCCGAGTTCAGCTGCCTTTAACTTCCCTGACGGCTTCCCAGTGCGATGCATCCTTTTCAAACGCACATCGAGCTACCGGGACATACCATTAGATATGTAACGATTGAACGCGCGTGCCATTCACTGTAGTCGTGGTGTCGGTGCAGGACTCAGAAACGCCAATTGGCGGGCCGGTGTTACGTACGTAAGTGCCGAGATGCCGACTGTCTCCACTCTCCACCCGACTAGGCGGACCAGCACTGCGTCTCTGACGATATAACTTTTCCAAAACATTTCTGGGTAAAGCGTCATCCTTTTTTACCAGTTCTCGCTAAGCAACATGCTATGACCCCGCTACTACTCAATTTCGACCCTGGCTCGAGTCGCTCGACATGATCTTGGATTACAGCACTTCCGGAAAACCTTGAGAATCGATCGCGTTTATTTTTTTGTGTTACTCAATTAGGAAAGACCCTTTCTTGCCTTCTTTCCACGACGACTTCGCTTCTCTCTGTTCCTTTATGCTCATATTATGCCCTCTGCATGTGAAGAGATAGACCAGGACATCCGGGAAATATCTCAGGACCCAAAATGTGAGTTGCTGGTCCATAATCAAGGCTTAAATGACATGAATGTCCATCAGATTCCAAATGGTTTGCTTATGCACCAAAAAGAGTGAAATCCCGAGGCGGCAAGAAGGTTGGGTCTAGCACGACTACTGCACCAAGTGCCGTATTCAAGAAAAATGTCGTTCCACCTATACAGGCTAGCTTGGGAAACAGCAAGGCTCTCAATAATGAGCTCCTTTGCCCAACCAAGTTCCCAAAGATGCAGAGCACACTCTTTGAGGTCGGGACTGATGTATCGGTAGGGCATGGGCAAGATATAATACAGAAAGCAGCTGTAATCGTGGTGGGAGCTATGAAGTGTATATTTCCTATTTGAGTAATACATAAAAAAAAATGCGATCGATTCTCAAGGTTTTCCGGAAGCACTGTAAAAAAGACGGCGGAATAAAGAAGTGCCAAAGTGGTAGCCTTGCGCATCGTTTGAGACGTCCAGTACGTGAAAGAATACCCAAGCTATAAATTTTAATTGCCTTCCTACACTTATTGGTTCAGACACCGGGCGTCCTCCCAGTGGATGTTACCTTGAGCCAAAGTTCACGTCGCTCGAAGTCTCGAACCGAGGTCTTCATGGTGAAACATCTTTGCAGCTCAGAACTTGTGCATGAACGACGAAGCTATACTGTTCCCGTCCTTGATGACCGTCTTTCTTATGGTTATGCCGATGCTGAGATTATTTTATGATTATCGGGCCGAGTTCACAAACACGCAAACACGAAGCTAGCTGGTACGAGCGACGTGGAATTGGGATACCTTAGAGGACTGACTCATCCAGTAGCAACAGAAAACTCAAAGAACCGTTCCAGAGATTTTCTCGCCTTGTTCGGCCGATCGGATCCTCGATCTGGAGATAAACGAGTAATGGCGGCGTGATCTGGACTTGTGGCTCAACCACCGACCAACATTTGAGCATGGTCATACCAATGCTCAAAGACTTTTACTCCCCACCGTTCCATTGCCGGTCCGAATTTGTCAACGCCTTTCGTCAGCTTCTAGAGGCAAGTATCTCTTTCCTGGTCCATTTCTCCTCCAACCTTTTTATAGGGTCTCGATTTTATGCATAGCCTCAATATAACTCATGTGTAAATGTATCAAGTTCCTGATCTTACGCAGCTGAATCGGCATTTTGTAGTGACATGAACCTGCTCAACTTCCTTATGAACTCCTCGAAGGTTTTTTGAGAGGCTACCAATTTGCAGATGAACTGAGCTATGATGGCGTCCACTGGTCCCTTCCAACTCGCCTGCGATGCCGCGTCGGACCCGTCCGATATTATATTGACTTTGAGAGCACTCAAGAATACCCGGAAGGCAAGGAGAGTGCCTTGGCGAAGAGGCCTTTACGTTGCGGTGTGAAGAGTTCGCCGGAGTTCTCTCTTGGTTTTCCATGCAATCCGTTCAAATTATGACACTGGCACCACATTCTTCAAACTTTGTGAGGTGAGGATCTATTGATGACTATATTTGCATACCCATTGACCCATGCCACGATCAGCCCTATCAAGGACTGGATGATTTTAGGCCTCTTCTGCTCGACATGATGTCAGAAGACCCTCTTGCAAGACCCTCTATGGCGGGAGCACTTCAGAGGCTTGACAAGCTCATGTCTTCGAATGAAATGACGAACTATGGCTTCGCGGTCGGATCTGGAGAATTTATGCATGGATAAAACCTCCGTCGCCATTGGTCCAGTGTCTGTGGCGAAAGTTCCCGATACCTTCCCCTTATTTCTGACCTTAGCCGTTCTTACAATTGCTATATTGTCCGCTTCTCCTCTATATCGTTTTTTATGTCCTGCTTCGGAGTTCACTGCCATTCGCTTTCGCGCCGATATCACGTTCTTTTTATCACAGGTTTCCACATATAAACCATCTGCAGTACTATATTCTTCTGTGCAGTCATCGAAATCTATGACTCGACAATTGATCATATCGTGGGGCATGGCATCCTGTTTTTTCTCGCTCCAGGCCCTCGCAATTTAACTGATATCGGCTAGTTCATTGGGGCTCAAACAAGGATTTTAAGGTTTGTTAGACAAGGGTCGTAACTTGGTGATTCAAAGTAAGGGACATCGTCACGGGTACGCAGGGAAGTCTTCGGCCTTGCTAGTATACCGCGCCTTGAGGTTAGCACCCTATTTAAGTGAGTCATCTCGGTACCGAGGGCAAAGTTCTGGACCTAGATGTCCGATGTCAGCTTTAATGAATGACATTCTCACCTTGTGTCTTCTTTGGTCCAACATATCACCGTGTTATCAACTGTGCCTGTCGCCGGCTCTGCTGTCTAGTCTCCATTTGGATCCCAGTCGTGGCGTCAATGGAACGGAATTGCACTACGGACCGTAAAAATGACTCTGATAGTGACGGACAGCGTCCAAGTTTTTTCCCGATAATTTGAAGTGGAAAAAAGGCAGCGAGGAACATCCACAAATCGTCGTGTTCGCCCAGAAATTCGGCTAGCGCTGTCAAGCCACAAAGGAAACCAATTGGGATACTGTCGATGGCGAGATGCGTAACCACATTTGCCAAAAAGTTGAACCGCTGGAGAACTCCTCGTTACTAATATGCTTTCTTAGTCTCGATGGACGCTGTAAAATTTTTGAGGTGCAGAATAGATGATAACGGTCGGTAATTGAACACAACCAAAGAAAACATGTAGCGAGAAGAAAGATGCACCGGCCCTTGGTCCCTTCCAAGCTGCCGGCCCGGCCCGTTGATAGGCTCGTCGGAAGGTCCGTCCGTTGTCCGACTCAACGTTTTTCCTTTCCTCCCCCGAGACTTCGCTACCAACCATTCCCATCGGTTTTCGTATAGCAACCCTCGCGCCAGGATAAATATGCCACTACATATTTACATGTGTCGATAGTCGCTTTCATCTACCTCAACATCGGAACATTCGGAGACACCAGGAAGTCATTCCATCTGGACAGTAGCGCGTAGGAGAGAAATTTTGCGTGGGGGCATGGAACGGGAGAAGGGTGGGCACTCTCTAGTCAATAAACCAGCAAGAAACATCTGTTAGTACCGAGACTTGCATTGACTCATTTTGTACCTAGACTGGTGGGCGCCTCTCTCGCCATCCTTGACACAACAAAACAATTTTCTTCGAGGTGAAGCATATCTAGTGTATGGATAATCTAGCCTATATTCTGCAGTAAGTCGCAATTTGCAACCACCTATTCGGGTGTTTACCTTCACATTTTCTTCGAAAATAGCAGGCCTCAAAGAATTTACTCTTGTGTTCGGTCGTTTGCAAGATTTCGGCATGTACAGAACTTGAACACTGTAACGTTGCATCTAAAACTAGCTCATAGGCTATCGGACCGAAATGCCGCCAGCTCGTCGTTCCCAAGTCAGACTTCTTTACCTTGAGTCCGCTTCTGGTACTTCGACCGCCGGATAGACGGGTAAGTAACGTTACCGGCGCTGCCTCGTGCGACCCGGGGCAGCCAGGACACCGTGATTTGCATACCTCCCTCCTGTTCGCTGTTTCCCGGATAGCCACGTATATAAATCAACGTAGGATTCGTCACGGCGTCTAAAGCTCATCATGGATTCCTCCCTATACAAAGACTTCACGACCTCTCACGGCCATACCTACCACTACTTCTTCTCCCCCCCAAAGGATAACGCCAAACCATACCTGCTTTTTTTGCACGGCTTTCCCAGCACCTCGTTCGATTGGCGACACCAGGTTCCTTTCTTTCTCAGTGAGGGTTATGGGCTCATAGTCCCAGATATGCTTGGCTTTGGAGGATCCTCGAAGCCTGTCGATCTCGCGGATTACAGGTCGACCATTCTTACGAAAGATCTAGTGGAGCTAGTAGATGGGGAGAATGCTACCCAGGTGGTCGCCATTGGACATGATTGGTTCGTTCTTTGTTAAGATCACTTTGTGACCTGAGCGTTCTTCTCATCATCCTGAAGGGGCTGCAAGATCATCAGCCGTCTTGCTAATTACTACCCTGATCGATTCGTCGCGTTCGGCCTCTTGGCCGTCGGATATTTCCCGCCGAGTACGGAAAGTAATTACGAGCAGTTCCTGGACCTCGTAAGTATACTCTTCCATCTTTGCAGGATATAATAACCCAAATCATATTGCAGTCTAAGAAAACTTTCGGTTACGAACTCTTCGGATACTGGTCCTTCTTCTCTTCAGAGGGTGCCGACAAGATCATCGAGGACAATATGGAGCCGTTCTTACGACTCTTGTACGCTCATGACCCAAAGTTGATGATCTCCGATTTCGCGCCTACCGGCGCTTTGAAAGCGTATCTATTGCAAGGCAAGACCGACGTTCCGTTGGCTTCATACATCACCGAGGAGGTTCGTCATAATACTCATGTTCTTAATGCATGTATCTCATCTACTATATAGGAAAAGGACTTCCACAAGAAAGAACTCCTTGACGGTGGCATGGCCAGTTGTCTAAACTGGTACAAGATCATGACCTCGGAGATCGATGCCGAGGATAACAAAGGTGTGCTGGCTGACCATCTCTTGAATGCTCTTTATTCATCACGATTACAGCTGCCCCGGAGAAAAACCTTGAGGTTACGAAGCCAGTTTTCTACGGTGGTGCACTGAAAGACTTCGTCGCTCTTAACGCCGTCAACAAAGCGGGGACCGTTGCAAAATGTAAGAACGCGACTATTCATGAATATGAAGGCTGTCACTGGGTGATGTGGGAGGCGAAAGATGCAGTCAACCGGGATTTGTTGACTTGGCTGAAGGCACTGTAATTGTAGTCATGATCTTGAAATATAATGTCAAAGAAGACGAAAGTTGTACACTAACGATGAGGCACAATATATATCACTCGTGCAGGACTCAAGGCGGATTAGGGCTTAATTCGGCAGAGGCCGCCTTTGTGCTCAGGCATGGATGTCGATCAGAAAACATGTGTTCTACTCGTGTTACATGATGCGTCCATTGGTATCCGTAAAATTTACAATGCAAGTAGCACGAAAAGTCTCATGGTGCGACTGTCACGTACTTGTACCTCGCGAACCTTTTCTCCTCCAGTTCCCGAACGTAGCTACGCACGATAAAGAGCCCATCTGCAAGAACAAGGGGGTCAGAAATTTGTCCAGAGGATATTAGAGGTCCACGAACAGAATTGAACGAGCCATATTATGCCGTAGATGACTACAACAACAGCCTTTGATACTTTAAGCGCTGTGTCGCAGACTTGCTTGGCGGTATCGGCGCTAGCATCGACAGAGTTTATGCAATTAGAGGTGTCGATCTCGTATTTGTTGCTGAACAGAAGGTATAACGAGTATGCACCAATCGCCAAACTGATGATGAATGATCCTATTTGCAGACTGTTGAAGGTAGATACGAGGCCTGGCCTCGCGGTCAAGGCGCCTACTAGCCTGTATATACGTCAGCCCAAGTATAGAGACTTCAATGGGGGGATACTCACCCAAGGAGAGATGTAATGGCAACAAGAGTATACACAGCAGCGACGATGTACACCGTTATTTCTGCGGTTTTCGAGAGCTCAAGTGTATGGTTGATGATGTTGTGAACATTTATCCAAGCGCCTACAGCGACAAGAGTGCTACCGGCAAGAGTCAAAGCTGCAATAACCTGACAGAAATTCAGATTGGTTAACAATTATAGGGGGGAGAAAATGCTTACCAAAACACCTAGACGGAGGGGCAAGCAGCAGAGGAAATGATGCCAACGCATGACTGCAGTTCAAATGTGGAGGGACAAGGGAGAGAAGAAGGATAACTGTGGAGATGTTGGATCTGTATGCGAGTGCTATAAGGGCTGCGATGGATGCAGTGCTCATGGTCCGGGGAAGACCAGTGCAACGCCCTAAATAGGCTGTAGCTCGCGCGTTTCATAATCATCGCCATTCGCACTGCCTTCCTACCGCATAAGTATATGTAGATATACGAGATACCAAGACCTGGGTTCTCCCTTCTTGTAAAGGCTTGGTCCCAACCTGGTCCCGCGTTGAATGGCTCTAAATTTAAGCAATTCAGCAGAAAAGAAAGCTGAATAGATGAACCAGTCATACTGAGTTCCAAAACCACCTTGCATGGCTGACTGGCGCTGAAAAGATAATGCGCATACGCAGCAAGTAGAGGATTAAATGTCCGGCATGCTCATGAATGCTTCGGTTGGAATCGGAACTCGGGCCGCTGAGGATGCCAAGACTCCGTTAGACGATCGGAGTGACGTAACTTCACGTGACTGATGCGTAACAGAAATTCAATTGACGTTTTGTCTCTCCAAACATGAACCACCCCTTTCACTATCGAGACTATCATGACGGACGATGACGGTACTCAGGCAATACCTTCTAAGAAGAGGAGATTGGCTGGCGCATGCGACAGGTGCCGTAGAAAGAAAAGTAAGTTCACTTAACAATGTGGATACACGTTTGACTCGAATACGTGCCGAAATCCGTGATGGCGACGCGTTTCGGCAGTGTCGGGCGCTGGACTCTCCGCAGAGTCGACACACCTTTTGCTGCGCATCGTCCACTAATGACGTTGGAGAAGCGCGTCTCAAGCGGTTATCTCGGACTGCCAGCACAGCGATAATTTTGTTTCTACTAAGTGCTATTTTCTGTTGCTGATCTATCTCTTCTAGTTAAATGTATAATTATGAGCTTTTCTTAGCTTTAATAAATTACGAAACGCTCTCTGTACAGGCGATAGCGCTACCGCTCCGGGAAATCGTTGTTCAAACTGTGTCGCGTTCGAAGCAAACTGCTCACATACGGACTTAATCAAGGTACGCTGTCAGTCTTTTATGGATTTCACGGTGTAAAGGATCACTTCCAGAAACGTGGGCCAAAGCCAATGTCGGTTTTATCTGTATCTACGCTCAACGTAACACTAATTCTTGCAGCCATGCCCAAGAACCTTTTCCTATCGCTTCATATACAGAGAGACAAGATTCTGACACGAGGCGCGTTGTCACGTACCATTTGTTTCTGCTTGAAATAACGAAAGGGTTAACAGCCATGTACAGACTTTGGAACGTCGTGTGAAAATGCTGGAGACTATGCTAAAAGAGGTGCGAATTTTTTTCTATTATCGTTTCCGACGTTTCCTAAGTCATCATAGCTCAATCCGGATGCCATTCTACCGGAAGGAGGAGTGGTGCGAGAGATCTCACCCGATTACATGCCAATATACTCGCAATCAAGTACTTCCCGACAACCGAGCGAATCATCTGAAGTAGCCGAACCCGAAGAGGACTTTTCGCATCCAGATCTCCTGGAAAATATGAAAAATTTGTCTCTTCATCATGGCAACCACTTCGGCCAGAGGTATTTTGGACCATCAAGTAGCTTTTCGCTGCTTACCAGCGCCCTATCTATCAAAAAGAAGTTCACCGGCAGCGACAATATGATACAGTTACGGGATCACTTCAATTTGCAGCCTGTGGGTCCTGTCTCAGCTCTGTATCTCTTTTGTACTTACTGACCTTGACTCTGGCAGTGGGAACGAGCAACAGCTGACGCCGAAACTCCTCATTATGTATATCCCGACAATGACCTCATCCAGAGCCTCGTTGCCATTTTTTTCGAAACAATCAACCCCATTATTCCTATTCTGCACCGGCCTACATTCCAAAAGCACGTTGAGGAAGGACTGCATTTGCGAGACTATAATTTCGGTGCTGCGTTACTTCTTGTCTTGGCAGTTGCTTCGCGATATTCTGATGACCCGCGTGTATTGGCAAGTCCCAGCTCCAGACTTTCTTCTGGATGGAGATTCTTCGAACAGGTTCGCATCTTCAAAAATGCGATATATACTCCTGCCTCCTTGTATGAACTCCAGTTCGCTGCTGTATGCTCTTTTTTTGCTTTGCTGCCACCAGGCTAAGCCACTGACAGCTCGGGGCCATATACGCGATTGGAACTTCTATTCCTCAGTTCAGCTGGACAATGATTGGGATTGGGTTACGTTCTGCAATAGAAATAGGGCTACATAGACGGAAGCCTGAAGGTCACAAGTTAACAGTCGACGACGAACTCAAAAAGCGATCCTTTTGGTATACTTGCTCTTTTTTTGTCAGAAGAGATACTGATAAAATTACACATAGGGCACTTGTCGTATTCGATAGACTCACGAGTCTATATATTGGACGGCCCACGCTGGTACAAGAAGAGGAGTACGTTGTTCCATGATTATGACATTTCTCTAAATGATGTGCAAAAGCTTCGACCTAGAGCCGCCAATCGAATGTGACGACGAATATTGGGAGATAGCTCCAGATGGCCAAGTACATTTCAATCAACCGACAGACAAGCCGTCAATAATCAGCTATTTCAACGCTTCGATAAAATTAAGTGAAATAATGTCCTTTGCCGTGAGGACGTTATATTCCATCAAGAAAGGTCGGGATGTGTTGGGATTAACAGGCGAAGGATGGGAGCAGCGATTGGTTGCTGATATAGATTCATCCATGAATGCATGGGCGGACTCAATCCCTGATCATTGTATGTATCCATTAATTCTTGTTCGATGTCTTGTTGACTCGATTTTAGTACGCTGGGATCCCAAACGCGAGAATGGAATATTCTTATATCAATCCGCCGCTTTGTATAGCATCTACTATATGGCCCAGATTCTCATACATCGACCCTTCCTACATACAGACTCACCCTTATCTATACCTTCCCTCGCTATCTGTACGAGTGCGGCCAGATCTTGTACTCGGATCCTCGAGGTCCACATGACTAGAATGAAGACCGTCACTCCTCACATAATTGTACGCATCAAACCTTTCTTCGTTTCTGTGGATTTACCTTGTATGCAGATGGGCACCTTTACCTCTGGCGCCGTGTTCGCTATGAATATCTGGAGCAGCAGACAAGCAGGCCATGCTCCCAATGCAAAGGACCTAGCAGGATTTGAATTGTGTCTGGCCACCTTCGAAGATGCAGCCGATACGTGCGTGTTAGACTCTTCCGTACTTAGGTGAAATTAATGTTGCTCGACGATAGGTGGAACGTAGCTGGTCGTTCACTGTAAGTGCTTCGAAGATTTGTATTTGCGTGTCCACTGAGAAGCGCTCAGCAATATTTTCAAGGCCATAGCTTCAGTGGAGAACGCAAAAGTGTCTACCGTTCCCCCAACACACCGTCAAGAAATGGCTACTCTCTCTCCAACTGCTCCTCCGCGGAGTCCGTACGACACTGTGCCACGAACTACCATTCTTCAAGGAGTTCAACCCTTTGGTAGACAAACCTTTCCCCCTCGGTCTTGAATATGTATTGATGAACGCTTACCTTTCAGTTGAGCAAACATACTCTGACGGCTACACGGCGACCCAGCTCGGCACTGGTATTCCCTTAGGCTGGACAAATGGAGCGTATCCTGCATTTCAAAGTTCTCCTCAACTGCCATTTCTTAATATGGATTCGGGGTTGTCGGCAGGGCTGGGGAACAGCGCCATCAATATGTGGAATGACGCACTTCTTGGTTTCGGGTAGGATATCCCTCCTTATCTAACTTTTGGCGAGGTTTGTTGACGTATTGTGATCTGTAGCTTCTCTGAGTGGGACGCGTATGTTTCCAACATGACGCCCGGAACTAATGGACAACCTTGACAAGTCTTATAGCCGAAGGTCACTCGCATTTTACCGTATTTCTCATTATCAATGCAGGTGTATGTACTAATGCGACTGTATTATAGTTCTCTTTGTGTAGCACCGGGATGATAGAATCTTTTGTCAACTTAAACAAGGATGTAGAACTGAAGCCCCGCTCAGTTATTGCCACCGGTGGCTGTGTAATGCATATGAAACTCTGCTCAAACCTCGACGTTACAGGCCCTGACGACCGTTAATCCGTCATATTTGGTGCATTATTCCCCTCCTTTGTAGCCCTATAAATGAACAACACCGCCTACGAGTTACTAGTAGGCAAAATAAGTGACACTTTGGCTTCAACCCACTCAAACCAGTTAACGGCCGACAGCAGTTGGTGCGTCTCCTTATAGAAGACAAATCTGCTCAGTCAGTATGTCTAAGCAGTACACATCATTGATCTTATGCACTATGGCTCAAACGTCGCCTCCTTGTTCTCCCTGCCATCTGCGCTTATTGAAAAGTGGCGGGATCGCTAGACCTCCCCCCTATAAAACCCTGATAGGATCTGTCCTACCTCCGGACTCTCCAGAATCACTCAAACAATCCATCGATTCTCTTATTAAGGAAGCTCGTATGGAGCTGTCCCAATACGACTCCATCATTCACGATTTGATTTCAACTGTAAAGGAGGCCGAATCTCAACGTAACAAGGTCCGCGAATTTATCAACGCCCATGTGTCACTTAATCCGCCCGTCCACGCTCTTCCTCCAGAAATTTCGAACAAAATATTCCTCTTCTCGTGCACGAGCCCGTATAGGGTCTTTGGATCTTGCAATTGTGAGCCCCGAGTGATAGGGGGAGTTTGTCGCCGATGGCGCGACATTGCTTAGAATTCCCCCAAATTGTGGTCATCTTTAAACCTCACATGGAACTTAAGATGGAACGAAGGTATCGGAATCAAGTTATTAGGCAAGCACTCGAGCGAAGTCTTCAAAACAAGTTATCTCTGGAGTTGAGGGTGCCGAGCAGGATGCCTAGATCTATCATCCAGGGCTTGGTTCGCCACTCATTGCGATGGGAAGCCGTCCGTCTGGACGAACCTTTGGGAGACCCTTCTTTCTGGACGAATGGTCCTCCACTTCATTTACCGTCCCTGATATCACTTGATCTAGGCTCGGTACCGTACGACAACATGGCTACTACCTTAAAAGCATTTAACGATGCGGCACCTAGCCTAAAATTCCTCACATTCCATCTGTTTGAGTATGACTACCGCCATAACACTTCCCTGGGTCAGTCGCCGCAGATCATACACTTGGCAACATCGTTAGGGGCGAGAGACCTGATATTAAGTATCCATATTCTTTGCCAATTTCCTAATGTCGAGGTATTGGAGGCAGGTACCGACTTCAAACTCGCGAACAACTCCGGATTCCCCAACCCGTTGACTCTACCGAAACTGCGTTCGCTTACCATCAACTCTTCAAAGCTACTACCCTTTCTTATCTGTCCCTTGCTGGAGCACATATCGTTTTCAAGTTACGAATATGATTTCTCTGCGGCATCATTCTCTCAATTTATTACCCAATCTGGATACCAGTTACAGTCCCTCGAAGCTCAAAACATGTCGAAAGTGCTTTCGAACCCCGCACAGGTTTTCTCATCTCTGCATAGCCTCAGTAAACTTGTGTTGTTCATGGTGGATACGGTGACATATAGAAGGGAAGAGGAGAAATTCTTCAAATGCCTCGCTTCGGTCGGACCCACGGGATCGGATATGTTGCTTTCAAACTTGGCCGTTTTGGATTTGAAGATGTATGCATTCTTCCCAAGTGATTTCCGGACTATGGATGCAACACTCGTCACACTGATCGACAGCCGTTGGAATAATCCCTCGGGATCTGGATTGCGTCGAGTTATCCTCAGGTGCTTCAAAGCTGGCATTGAAAGTAATTATGACGATGAAACAGCGGAGGATGAAGGTGGACGATCCACGAGAAATCTCATAGCTCTGTCCCACATCGATCGTCTTAAAACTTTAAAACTGGAAGGATTAGATATAACCATCATACTCGAAGGTGAAGTTCAGGGTTTTATTTCACAAGTAAATTGCCTTTGCTGAATCGTATGATAATAGATGTGTACGAAAGGGTAGGGAGAGTAGTTTTCCTCTGATTCATAGCACAACTTAGCAAACCCTGCAGCACCTTCATACCGACTATTACGGTTGATTTATTTTTGTGGATGGACGGCATTCGAGAAGTGGAAGAACAATGGTTTGAACGGTCGCCCCGTGTGGTCGTACGATTCGCATTGAGTAGCCTGTGATTGGATTCATGCGCGAGGCGGTAATACGTCAGGGATTCGACAAGAATGGTGCTGTATATCTTGATATTTTTGCCAGCAGGATGATGATATAAAGGATAATCTCATCGTGGATTACTACACGTACTTCGACGGAAACTTTATGACTGCTTACATGGTAGTGCTTCCTTTCCCTGCTAACGCTTGGCTTCCGCTGCTACTCTTGAGCTCTGCATGTAGTTCTTAAGAGTCCGTCTAATTTCCAGGCCCGTGCTGCGGTAGAAGAATCCAACGTCGGGGGTTGGTCGTGGGCGAAAGAGTTCGACTAGGAAAACCGGTCCGTGGACCGGATTCTTGTGCACGTGCAAGCGCCGCCTGTCGTGCTTGAACTTCTTCAATCTTGTCATCATCACCCCAAAATTCAAGTGACGTATCGACGGAAACATTGTGTTCGGTATGAAACACCGGAGGCCTGGCGTTGCAGTTCTAGGATACATATAGGCGTCTTTTTTTGTCGTCGTATCTGATAACTAGTCGGTTTGGATGCACTGAGTGCACTTCAAGTTATTTTTTCCTAACATCTATGCCAGACCATTACGAAAAGGTGCGCTCTTCTAATGATGGATATGCTATGTTCTAACGCGGATACTAGTCTTCGGCACCCGCATGCTCTAGTAGAATCTTCGCCTGTCTTTAATAAGTCTTCATAGTTGGTTTGATGTACTAGATTCGGAAGGGCGACGGGTATGATAGTGAGCATCTACGCGCTGGCTTATTACCTGTCGTACTGAGATCTCTCACTTCAAAGATCCAAAGTTAGCATGGGAATACTGATTCTTATGAACCGCGGACTGGATCTTGTCGGAAGATAAGCTAACCAGGATATGAAGTATGGCACTGTGACTCCCGCTTGTAGTCTTGGTACAGGCAGCAGTGGTACGTACTAGCTTCTTAGATGCCTAGCCAAGGATCCTAAATCCACCGTC